>NC_079457.1:49711529-49746529 GCF_903798145.1 Danio aesculapii
TTAGTGTATACTCCATCAGCTTCTGTCAGTTTTGTGTTTAATTAAAGCATTAATAAACTATTACGGCTCAGAACAATGTTGTGTCTAATTGTAATGTTTTGTGGCAAGTACCAACGTAATAAGCTGGATAAAGTACATCCAGCACAGTTGTTATCACAGAATAAACCCTTCAGTCTTGTGTAACCAAACTACTGAGTTAAAAAGTGTCATATAAATCAAATGAAAACATCGACCTATTGATCGGCATCACGGTGGCACAGTGGGTAGCACAATCAACTCACAGTAAGAAGGTCTCTAGTTCGAGTCTCAGCTGGGTCAGTTGGTGTTTCTTTGTGGAGTTTGCATGTTCTCCCTGTGTTGGCGTGGGTTTCCTCCAGGTGCTCCGGTTTCCCCCACAGTCCTGGGTTGCAGCTGGAAGGGCATCCACTGTGTAAAACATATGCTGGAATAGTTGGTGGTTCATTCCACTGTGGCGACCCCTGATTATTAAAGGAACTAAACTGAAAAGAAAATGAATGAGTGAACATTTGCCTGTTAATACATTATTTGTGTATCTCAGACGCTAAAGCCCAGTCAGATGCAGGAGCTACAGTAACACAACTCTGAAGCGTCTGCCAGACACATAAATACAGATTGGCATCATCGGTTTAGGATATTAAATGCTGTGCACAGGCAGAATAAAGGCCAAAGAGAGGTTGAGAGTTGAAGTAGCTGCTGACATTTGCACACAGCAAACCGCAGGCCTGTGCATGACCGTCTGTCCAAATGCCACAGAGAATCTGATTAAAGCTTATCAATGGCTGCTATTATAACTGCGGCCTTCCCAATCAAACCTGCCACATTAGCAGAGAAACACTGCCATGCCTTCATTGTTTGAGTGTGTGTGTGTGTGTGTGTGTGTGTGTGTGTGTGGTTATTTTAGAGGAAGGTAGAGTAACTGAGATTGAAAGAGCACATTGAGGCCAGAGATGTAATCAAATCTGCTTGATTCATATGACTAGTTTGCTGGCATTCCCAGCCATCGCTTTCCCAATACTGGACTGCCTGTGAGAAAGAGACCAAACACACAAACCTTGTTTCTCACTGATAATAACATCAGAATCACGACTGTGTGCATCAGTTGGGATTGGAAATAATGTCACACTGACTACTGTGGAAATCATAATTTAATCTAGTTTCAAATTAGCAGTCATATACAGCTGACAATTCTACCAGTTAACCATCTACAACATCTGCATGACTTGTTTAACACTACATCTCCTAAAACGTATATAACACACAGGACAACTCTGCCCAAACCAGACTCTTATAGACTCTTTCAGACTCTTGCTGACTCCTGTAGACTTTTGTAGACTCTTCCAGACTCTTGTAGATTCTTGCAGACTTATGTAGACTATGTAGACTCTTGTAGACTCCCGTGGACTCCTTTAGACCCTTGTAGACTCTTGCAGTCTCTTGCAGACTTGTTAACTCTTGTATACACCTGTAGACTTCTGCAGACTCTTGCAGACGCTTGTAGACTCTTGCAGCCTCTTTCAGACTCTTGTATAACTTTGTAGATTCTTGCAGACTCCTGTAGACTCTTTCAAACTCATGAAGACTCTTGCAGACTCTTTCAGACTCTTGCAGACTCTTGCAGATTCCTGTAGACTCTTGCAGATTCTTGTAGACTCTTTTAGACTCTTGCAGACTCCTCCTGTAGACTCTTGCAGACTCCTGTAGACTCTTGCAGACTCTTGTAGACACTTGCAGACTCCTGTAGACTCTTGCAGACTCCTCCTGTAGACTCTTGCAGACTCTTGTAGACTCTTGCAGACTCTTGTAGACACTTGCAGACTCATGCAGACTCCTGTAGACTCTTGCAGACTCTTGCAGACTCTTGCAGACTCATGCAGACTCCTGTAGACTCATGCAGACTCCTGTAGACTCTTGCAGACTCCTGTAGACTCTTGTAGACTCTTGTAGACTCATGCAGACTCCTGTAGACTCCTGCAGACTCTTGTAGACTCTTTCAGACTCTTGCAGACTCTTGTAGACTCTTGTAGACTCATGTAGACTCATGTAGACTCTTGCAGACTCTTATAGACTCTTGTAGACTCATGTATACTCTTGCAGACTCCTGTAGACACTTGTAGACTCTTGCAGACTCTTGCAGACTCTTGTAGACTCTTGTAGACTCATGTAGACTCTTGCAGACTCTTGTAGACTCATGTAGACTCTTGCAGACTCTTATAGACTCTTGTAGACTCATGTATACTCTTGCAGACTCCTGTAGACACTTGTAGACTCTTGTAGACTCATGTATACTCTTGCAGACTCCTGTAGACTCTTATAGACTCTTGCAGACTCCTCTTCCAGCCCTAGTGTGCATCTTTACAGTGAGTGAATGTGTGTTACTGCAGTTGTCTTCATCTAGACAGGATGTGACATCAGTCAGATAAGCGGAAGTGCACTAAATCAAATCGCCTCATTCTGTGTTTGTCCTGAAATGTAAAGCACGAGCACTGAGTCCCGTGCGAATCTGAACTGACATTTATGGTTGACGTTTGATTATTTGGCTAAAGAGATGCACCGTGTTTGTGATTAACCATAATCGTATATAGTGTTGTAGTGCAGGAAGCTAAAGACATCTCTTGTGTACTAACAAGGGCTGTAAAGAGGATCTCATTAGTGTGAAACGCTTCTGTCTGTCAGCTAGAAGATTATGAACAGTGAATAATGTCTTAAAGCACACCTAAGGGTAAAAATGCTTCTATCTTAAAGTTTTAGTCATGTTTCTAGTCCAAATATCTACAAATTATTAAATTAAGAAGCATTTTCTAGACAAATGTAGTGTTGTTTTCTGAAATAATGAGTCAAAATGAAGAGTTTTTCCTTAAAACAAGCAAAATAATCTGATGATGGGGACAACAGAGACTGTAACAGTGCACTCTGTTTACTACACTGAAAAATATACACTGTGAACCAACTAAATATAATACTTTTATTTGGTACAGCTAAAATGTCAAGTCTTTCTCAAAGTGTTATTTTACTGTGGTTCAAACTTTAAAACTCAATTTAATCTACATCTAAATTAATTATTAGGGTCAGGAAAAAATTTACTCAAGGAAAAGTATTGTTGACTATCAAGAGACTATTAGTTTAGTGTGTTTAACTTGGTACAGCAGACACTCACAGAAATATTTAGCTGCTTGTTCAAAATACTTAAAACAACACATTTATTTTGTTTTTAGAGACAACTTGATTGTTAAGTTTAGTCTACTTAAATTTGTAAAATCATTAAAAGTTGACCTGACTGATTTATGTTGTGACAAAATGAAAGAAATGTGTGGAACCCAGCATTTTATCCAGTGTAGATTTTTATTACAGACAAACTATCTGATTTTACCTTCAGGTCAGAGTATAATTCAGCTTTGGACAAACCTTTGTTACAGTGAAATTGATCAGTTTCCCATCATCACCAACGTTTACATTTATAACCTAAACCGCAAAATCAGTCATAAGTGTACATTTGTGGAAAATGAGACTCATCTGAACGCTGAATAATGACACAAGCTTTCCATTAATGCAGAGTTTATTAAGATCAGACAATATCTAGCCCAGATACAACAGCTTTAAAGCGCACCGATTATGCAGAAGTCACTTTTATAGGGACATTTAAGGCATGTAAACAACAACAATGGTCCCAATGTATTTCCTGTTTTACATTTTTAATTTCTGTAGCTTCAGAGAATCCAAAACGTATTGATAAATAACGCTATGATAGCTGTTTTAGCATGATGTTATGATTGAATTGACTCTTGTTGCAGTTATGAAATGGTTTGATAACAAGCAGGAAATGTTCATAGCCCAATGACATTATCGCATTGAAATGATTTAACCCCAGGAGTGTGTGTGTGTGTGTGTGTGTGTGTGTGTGTGTGTGTGTGTGTGTGTGTGTGTGTGTGTGTGTGTGTGTGCGTGTGTTAGCAGTGTGTGAGTATCTCCAGCAGTCTCTAATGGTGAACAGTAATTAATTGTGTTTGTTCTAATCAGACTTGATGCAGAAACACTTTGATTGACATTCTCTCTTTGTACGTGTCATCAGAGGGGGAAAGCCCCGCCCACTAGTGCCCATCTCTCCATCTCATTAGCATAAACAGCAGCCCTGAGTGAGAAGCAGTCGTCTGTCCATCATTAGAGTGTTTGAGCTGCTCCAGAAGGGGAAAGTGCATTCTGTGGTTGAGCGAGTTCAATTAAACTAATTAAATAAGAATAACTCACATTACATTTGATTAAAAAGTAACTCAAATATTATTACCTAGTTTTTAAAAGTCATGCGTTCCTTCACTTGTAATTTAGAAACGTAAACTATTGCGTAACTTGTGTTATCCACAACACTGCTCAGGAGTGCACAATGAGTACGTGTACATGGACACCAATAATCAGATGTTAACATGATTAAGACTATACTCTGATTAAGAGTCGACCATGTAAACAGAGAGCTGAAGTGCAGCACAGACATGGACATGTTTTAATACCGCCTAACCAAATAAAACAGTGAAGAATTAGCTAGCTGTGTTTAACTCTATTATACGGTGAATTAACCAGCATGCATTTCTAACGCTAAAAGGTCTGCTTTACATACCACATTAAATACTGTTGAACTTCACTTGACCATATGTGTAAATCTCTGCCTTTAACACACTATAATGGATGCTGAAAGGCTAAATATGATAAAAGTGAAGCGTGTGTGTGTGTGTGTGTGTGTGTGTGTGTGTGTGTGTGTGTGTGCGTGTGTGTGTTGCCTGTTCCCCTGCTGTGCTGTCAGATCGCGGTCTTGTTATTTTCAGCTTTGCCGGATATGATTCAGACCGAAGGACTGTGTAATTATAAAACACACACTAGTACACACACACACACACACACACACACACATACTGAGGGTTTCTGGTAAGACAGTTGGGATCCCCCGGTTGGAGAAGCATTAGGTGCAGCAAAACACTGCTTTAGTTTCATTATGTGCTGTGTGTGTGTGTGTGTGAGTGTGCGTGTGTGTTTGTGTGTGCGTGTGCGTGTGTGTGTGTGTGTGTGTGTGTGTGTGTGTGTGTGTGATCTAGGCTCTTTTGTTTGTCTCCTCTGCCCTAGAAATGATAGAAGAGTTTAAATAGCATTGTGAACACGTGCTGAAGCTGCTCCACCACACTGCAGGAATGGAGAAGTGCCATTGTGATGAATGCATGTTCAGTGTGTGTCCACTGTGAAACATCACGATTAGTCCTTACACCATATGTTTTTAAAGCTTAGTAACTTACAAAACTAAGTTAATCACGTTCTAACTTGATTTTATAAGTTACGCAGGCTGTTTTAAGTCAGTTTAACTTAATATAAGTTCAATGGACTCATGAGGTTAATTTAATTCAGCTTAAAATTTAAGGTAATCAGGATGTTTCTACAGTGTAGTTCTCTATGATAATAACCTGTTTAAAACATCATCTACAGCAACAAGCTCATACAGACAGCAGCGGGACACACACAATCTGCAGATTTACACAGGGTTGAGCCCAGTATTGAGTCTGTATTACTTCTGTAAATGTGTGTAACAGTTTATTTATTCAGTTTTGATATTGTAATAACTAATATGCAAATGTGGATATGACTTATTTACTATACCGTTTGTAAAGTTATGTTTCTGTCTTTTAGTAAAGATATTAGATGAGAGGCTTGATTTATTTACCAAATAAGTGGATCTAAATGATTATCAACTTAACCTGGTCAACTTAAAGGGTCAGTTTCAGAGAGCTGGAGAACATTATCTGTGTGTTATTCTCAGCTCAAACTCAAACACACACACTCTAGACACAGCAGGGATGCATGTTACAGCTTGTGAAAAGGAGCAGAATAGGTTCACTTTAAATGTTTGGTTACTCGTTAAAACTATTCCGCATAAATCTGCAGGTTTTTTTAAATTCTGCACAGAAATAGCACAAAAAGTCTAATCTGTTCCTCGTAATGACCACAAAAGCAGGCGTTTAGATCAGTTTTGAGCCTCAGCCAGCGCTGAGAGTCAAGAGGAAATCAGAAACCCACTGGAGACCGTCAGTGTGTGTCCTTGTTTCTGAGAAACGGGTCAGATAGTGGTTTCAGAGCGCGTGTGCGGCGCGCGGATGCTGACCGGTTCTGTTTTACCAAGAAACACCTAAAGAAAAAAAGCTTGCATTGAAAGTACATGCACATAGTCACATATTCACAGGGTTCTGCGTCATGCACGGCTGCCATATATGCACGATGTCGATTTATCTATGGTGGAAGTCACTGAAGGGTTTCTTGGTAGCTGCTGATGAGGATGAGCTGAGTTCACAGAAAGATCAGATCCAAGTCTATTGGGCCAATATAAACATGTCATGTCATCTTCATTTCTGTAGCGCTTTCTGTGTGTCCTGTAGATGGTATCAAAGCAGATTCACATTCAGTACAGAGTATTATAATATTTCACAGGCTATATTTAACTTTAGCTACAGTCATTTTTTCAATATTTCCACATTTATTTACATATTGCTTATAGTGAAAGCAGACTTTCATTCTTTTAACAAGTTTAAAATAATTCAAGGAAGTGCGAGATGTGTGAGAATATAATATAAATACATACACAGAAATATATGTTTTAGATTAAATATCATTTATAAATGTAAAAAAATGCATTTATTCATTTATAAAAATATAATGTACTCCTGTGATAGCGCAGCTGAATCTCTATTACATTACTATATCTATTAATATCGGTGCTTACTGTAGGTATTCATATATCTTCTTCTTGTGTTTTTGACAATATAATATTTATCAATACATGTGCAAAAGGAATATATTAGTTTGGAAAATATAACTTAAATTATTTTAAGGTTATAATTATGATTATATGAATTAAAATTGGTGAATGAATGAATTAAAAGAATTAAAAAGTTACATGAATAAATTGGATACGCATGTTTAAATTAATTAGTTGTCTATTTGATTTTGAGCTGTCTTTATGAATAATAATATAATAATAATAGTAAATGATTAACCATATATTATTCTTATTATATTATAATTATCATATTTAATAATTTTTATTGTTTTTGTACATTTATATCAACAGCAGCACCTGCTCCTGAAATAAGCAGTAGTCAAACTGATGAGATGCTACAGAATATAAATAGAAGATATTAGTTTTGGAATAAAATTAATCAAATATAATTTACACATGTACTGGCAAATCTGAGCTTTCTTTAGGAACAACAACACCAACAATAATAATAATAATATAATAATAATAATAATAAATGAATAATAATGATAAATTAATAATATTATTATTTATTATTTTAAATATTTAATAATCATTATTTTGTACATTTCTATCTACAGCAGCACCTGCTACTGGAATAAGCAGTGTTTGTAAGTGATGATTTGTTACAGAACTTTTAAGTACACTAGAGTGCAGTGTGGATGTTTCTTCAGCCTCGGCCAATGAAATAACAGAGCAGGAAACAATGCGAGCGTGCAGGCGTGTTGCGTCACACGCTATTTTTGGAGAGCTCCGCCCACATTTCTATTTTCGTCCGCCTCGGGGGGCGGGGCTTAGCCAGATACTTGTAATATCTCACTTTCTCCCTCTCGCACCACTGGTGAACATCGCTGCGGCTCTTTTTTAATGGATGTCAGGCTACAAACAGAGGATTAGGACCAGATTCAGCAGAGGAAGCTTTTGGACACTTTAAAGCAGCGTGTGCAAAAAAGAAAAGCAGTCTCAAATAAGGGAATAGCGACCTGTTGCATGCTTTTATCCTTCACACAAGGTACTGGCGCTCTCTCGTATTATAAACTGAGCTGCTGTGCTCTTTATAAGGAAGTCAGTTTGCTTGCTTGGTATTTCCAGTGGAGCCTTCTACACTATACTCTTGCTGTTTGTTTTAATTCATTACTTTAAAATTAGTTTTCTTTGTTTGTTATTACACTGTCAATGAAATCTCTTTTAGTTACTGTTTTCATATGTTTGTGAAACGAATGCATACGAGAACTGAGTTTAAATGAGACACTTAGTGGAAATGAAACACAAGCAGTCTTGAATAGCTGGTGAGAAACTTTGTAGTTCACTAGAACAGGCGAACTCGAGTCCTGAATGCACATCTAACTCGGACACTCAGTGTGTGTGTGCAGTCTGATTCAGAACCGTGTGACTTATTAGGCTATTAAAAACGACAGTGATGGTTAAAACTGCTCTGCTTTCTTATAATGAGGTGAAGTTGGTTTTACATTCACACATTCGTTCAGTGACAACTTGTGACACGCTCCCTATAGTGTTTACCATGGTACTTTCAATATTCGGTCTCATGTAATATGACCTCAAAACAACATCAGCACTATTTATTTGACTGTGAACAACTTTGATAACTTTAGTCTGCGGCTGATATAATATAATTTCACTATTTAGGATACTTTTATAAATATATATATATCAAGGAGACTACGTAAATTTTACGTAAATAATCCTGAGTGATAGCGACTTTACCATGGTAACCGAATTAACATAGCTAACCTACTCTATTCAACCGCTACTCCTTGTTGTAAGAACTTTTTTAAGCGGTGCATTCGTGTTTTCTTGACAGTGTTGACACCAGATCGCATTTTAACATATACCTCGTTTACTATGGTAAACTGTGTCACTGAGAGGCAGGAAACGCTTCTGAAACAACATCTCCGCTTTTCCTCCGCAGATGGAAGTAGCGCAGCGGGCCTGATCGTCGAGTCAGACCGAAGAAGGGACACTCACTGGGGAGTGCCAGGTATTTTTGCCTTCATTTATTCAACTGTGTTGAGAAGACGTGAGAAAACATCTTTAGTTTCCTTCTATATGAGTCACTAAACAAGCTAACCGAATCTATTTCCGTTATGAACGTTCATGACGTTATTATGGTGATGATGTGTCCTCCAGAGGTGTCAACAGGTTCCCACAGGTCATGGACATGTCTGGAATATCGGGGATTTCTGTAAAGTAGTCCTAAAGTAGTTTTTTTGTAAAGTATCTATCTATCTATCTATCTATCTATCTATCTATCTATCTATCTATCTATCTATCTATCTATCTATCTATCTATCTATCTATCTATCAGCCTTGCTACTTTTATTTTGACAATTATGGTAACAATTCTGAGTTCAATATTACTGCCCCCTTAATATTGTTTTCCTTGATCTACGGAAAAAAACACTGTAATCTGATATATGTGACTTTAAGCTGAATACTAGTGTCTTGAAGAATATCTAGTCTAATATTATGTGTTGTCATCATGATGAAGAGAACAGACATCAGTTATTAGAGATGAGTTATTAACACTGTTTCAAAATGGGTTTCAGAACAGCATTTGGGAAATATTTTAAAATATTTATTATATTTAATATATAATAATTATTATAAATGAAAACAATTGTTATGAATTTGGCTTTAAAATGTATTTATGTTTGTACATTTTTTCTTTGTTGTTAACGTGTCAGCATAATATACATTTTAAGAACTTTAACTTCAGATTGACCACTTCTAAAACATTTTTCAAAAGCTAAATATAAGATTTGTAAATCTACTATCCAGCTATCGGGGAGCTCTTCACATCACACAAACAGCACAGAAATATGCAGTAGATTATCCATCGTTCTTCTCACAGTGGATATTAAAGTCATGCAACATTATATTCAAGCTAAAAGCTAGATATTTTTATTTGAACATGATGTTTTAATATGATATATAGCCCAATGCATGGGCTGGGATAAGATTCTGAGGGTATACATTTATAATAAAATTATCACGGTTTCACGGTATTGTGATCACTGCTCTAAAATATATTCATTTTAAACGTCTGAGGAAAAACAGCCACTTTCTTCCCCTTTGAACAATATGTTTTATTTTGAGAAGCATTTAAAATATTTTGGAGCAGTAAACATGTCAGGCTAAATGATTCTACTGAATAATTGACTTCTGTCCTCATTTATTTCAGAAACACTGAACACTGAACAGAACTAAACACTTTCTTCACTATTTAAAACAGCATCTTTAGAGTTTTTTTTCTGCTGGACATACTGTTGTCCTAAAAAACAACAACAAAACATAAGTAAAAAATCTTACACACACCTTAGGAACAGTATGGCAGTTTTAAAACCTTGACCTCTCCAAACCGCGGTACACCTTGAAAACGGTTATCATCCCATGCCTAGCCCAGCGGCAGCCTGTTTTACACATCACAAGCATGTTCATGTGTTCATATCTGTTCTATCTGTTTAATGAAGCATGTTATTTATCCTTGCTGCACTTACTGCTTATATTTGCACTCTGGTTAGATGCTCACTGCATTTCCTTACCCTGTACGCTACATGCGTAACGACTAACATTTAACCTAACGCAATTATACTGTATGTCATGAAAATCAGGGAATTTGGCTTAAAGTGCACATACTATGCAGAAATGGCTTTTATGTGAGGTTTAACCCCAGTAGTGTGTGTGTGTGTGTGTGTGTGTGTGTGTGTGTGTGTGTGTGTCATCAGTGTGAGTATCTCCAGCAGTCTCTAATGGTGAACAGTAATTAATTGTATTTGTTCTAATCAGACTTGATGCTGAAACACTTTGATTGACATTCTCTCTTTGTACGTGTCATCAGAGGGGGAAAGCCCCGCCCACTAGTGCCCATCTCTCCATCTCATTAGCATAAACAGCAGCCCTGAGTGAGAAGCAGTCGTCTATTATTAGAGTTTTAAGTCTGCCACTATGCTGACACATAGGTGTTTGTAGCTCCGCCCTTTTCTAAAAAGAGCACAATCTCATTTGCATTTAAAGCAACAGTCATCAAAAAACCAGCAGAGACAGCAGAAATGCAGTTTATGTGTTGTAAAAAAGGGCAGAATAGCTTTTTCCTTTAATGTGGTAACCCTGTGTTAAGCAACACTATGTCATTGCGTTCAGTAAAGTGGCACCTGCAAGGAAATGCTGCAGGTTTTCACCGTTTTCTAGCAGGCAGGGCGACGTTTTTTGGGTGGATGTATGATGCCTGTTCTTGTCAAGCACACATAGGTGTTAAGCAGAGTAACCACAGCTGTAGACAACCACGTTAACTATCAAAAACGACCAACAACTGTGTAGGTTTCACATTTGACAACCAATAGAGTATATGCATATATACACCAGAGCTGTACCTTTGGGATGAATCTTAAATTGGATGCTGTTTTAAACAATATTGTGTCTGTGAATAAAGAAAAATATGTTTAATGCCATATGTTACTCTTAATGCATGCATAAAGCCTTGAAAATGACCTTAAATATGTTTCATTATTAATTAATTATCAAAACAGAGGTTACAAGAATACATTTTTAATGCATTAATGCATGATAACATAATTATAAAGAGCAGAAATTATATTAAATCTAATTATTTAGTCAGACATTTTGGAAATGAAAATAGTCCTGTGCTTTATCTAAATAGATCTACTTTGATTAGTCTGAAAGGGTGTGTTCAACCAGGTTTATTCTGCTTAAAACAAACACTTAATCAATAATTGAATATATTAATGCTGTTTGTTTTACTGGTTTACACATTTTATAAGCTCTTCCTGAGTAGACAAGCATTGATGCACATCTTTAAGTTCCAATATATGTCTTTTTTGATTTGTTTTGTTGCGTTGTCAGTAAATGAAATAGTCATTTTGGCCTGGAGCAAACATGATGAGAGAGCCAGTCTATAAGTGTGAACACACCCTGTATGATGTTTGTAGTTTTTACATATTAATCAGTATTTCTGCTGTATGAGCTCTGGTCAGAGATTAACTCCTGTAATTATCATCATATGCTGAAACTGATACGCTGTTGGTTTTGGATTGGCGGTGTAGAATAGATGTAGTTTGGGTTGCATTACTCCTGATTGCATCAGTTGTAACAGACCTTTCTTTTTCTACGACGTCTGGATAACCTGCACTCCTCTCCAGGACACACAGATTAAATGACATTTATTCATTGTGTTCTTGATTGCAGTTAAGACAATGACTCATATTTACAGCATTAACTGTTCAGTTTTAATACAAATTATATGTCTAAAATATTAATATATCTAAATATAATATAAATAAACATATAATAAAGTTAATGCTTTAATTCAGCAAAGATTCAGTAAATTGGTTCATAATTTGTATATAATTGCTGATTTCTGTTTCAAATGACTAAATGTTTTTTAATGATTGAATAATTATAATTATCAGACTTAACAAATCTTTAAAAAACTTTCCAAATCAATATCTAGCAGCAACATTGATAAAAATCTTGTTTCAATATCATCAAATCAGCATCTCTGAATGATTTCTGAAGGATCAGGTTTATGTTATTGTTATCATTATCATTATTATTATTATTATTATTATTATCATTATTATTATTATTATTATTATTATTATTATTATTATTATTAATATCATTATTATTATTATTATTATTATTATTATTATTATTAATAATATCATTATTATTATTATTATTATTATTATTATTATTATTATTATTATTATCATTATTATTATTATTATTATTATTATTATTATTATTATCGTTATTGTTATTGTTATTATTATTATTATTATTATTATTATTATTATTATTATTATTATCATTATTATTATCGTTATTGTTATTGTTATTATTATTATTATTATCATTATTATTATCGTTATTGTTATTGTTATTATTATTATTATCGTTATTATTATTATTATTATTATCATTGTTGTTGTTATTGTTATTGTTATTGTTGTTGTTATTATTATTATTATTATTATTATTATTATTATTTTATATTACGGTTTACTGTGTATTTCAGTGCTATATAAGGATGTTGTGTTTTAGTCAATTACAGTCTGATTCATAATTACAGCAGCATGTCAAATTCATAATTATTTGAACCCATACATCATCTGTGGGAAGGACAGTAAATCTCAGCAGGACATGAGCGTAAATTATTAATGAACTCTGCAAATGACTGAGATACACTGATATTACTGATAGAAATAATTCTGCTGCATTCCCTGTACAGGGTTTCCATTATATTGTGTTGTCTTGTTATTATATTGTAATAGTCGTGTCAGTCGTGACTCAGCGGATGCCAGTGTAAACAAACATAAGTGCTGCAGATGCTAGTTTATTTTAATAATGCATATTTGAACTCTTTTGAATAATTGTTTTATATAAATACATATCTCTACAATTTTAAATAATTCAAACATTTAATTATTTTCAAAACATTTAATTTGAATAAATGTAATTAAAGTATATATTTGTTTGTATATATCAGAATGTAATATTTTATATAATAGAATTTTAAGTATATTATAGGAAATCAGCAGGTCACGCTTACCAAATCATTGGAAATTGGAATTAATCAATAAAATTGCAATTATTTAATAAACAATAAATCACACAGCAGTTTCGGTTTCGGTTTTCAGCCAAGTGCAACCAAAATACTTTTGTTTTGGTTTTGGTTTCATCCCAACATGTACATTTGGGTACATCTCCAGCTTCAGTATATGTACTCACCAAAATGATGTTTGCTGCTTGCTCTAACCAATTATTACGGCGGTATCCTCCCATGCCTACACTGTAAAATATGTCTGTAAATTAGCAGTTTTTTGTATTTTGTGAATGATGTTTATATTTTCCCTCATTTATTTCTGCTTGTGAGTGTCATTATGGGATCTTGATCATTCCTCCAGCAACTTTTAACCTTCAACAGTAATAAAAGTGTGTGTTCTGCTCATGTGTAATAGTGTGCAGTGCTGTATAGTGTGTGTTCTGCACATGTGTAATAGTGTGCAGTGCTGTATAGTGTGTGTTCTGCACATGTGTAATAGTGTGCAGTGCTGTATAGTGTGTGTTCTGCACATGTGTAATAGTGTGCAGTGCTGTATAGTGTGTGTTCTGCACATGTGTAATAGTGTGCAGTGCTGTATAGTGTGTGTTCTGCTCATGTGTAATAGTCTGCAGTGCTGTATAGTGTGTTCTGCACATGTGTAATAGTGTGCAGTGCTGTATAGTGTGTGTTCTGCACATGTGTAATAGTGTGCAGTGCTGTATAGTGTGTGTTCTGCACATGTGTAATAGTCTGCAGTGCTGTATAGTGTGTGTTCTGCTCATGTGTAATAGTCTGCAGTGCTGTATAGTGTGTTCTGCTCATGTGTAATAGTGTGCAGTGCTGTATAGTGTGTGTTCTGCTTATGTGTAATAGTGTGCAGTGCTGTATAGTGTGTGTTCTGCTCATGTGTAATAGTGTGCAGTGCTGTATAGTGTGTGTTCTGCTCATGTGTAATAGTGTGCAGTGCTGTATAGTGTGTGTTCTGCTCATGTGTAATAGTGTGCAGTGCTGTATAGTGTGTGTTGGTGTTGTATATTACACTACAGAAAGCTTGTAGTAAACTGCAGCACATGTTCTGTTATTCTACACACTTATTTCTCTACATATTATCTCTGATATTATCTCAAACCACTAAAATGTCAGTAAAAGTCTCTTTATTAAACTGTAGAGTTGAATATTCATCATCAGAAGTGGACAGAGCAGAGGTCAACATCCCATAATGCAGTTCACCTCCACAAAACACTTAAAACACAGAAACCGTTCATTAACATTTGTTTTTATACAGTGTACCTGTTTAAAATGAGCTGAAACAACACAACTCTTGAGGGTTTTTTTTTCAACTCATTTTAAATAAATAGATTGAACAAGCAGCAAAAGTCTTTTGTTTGAGTGTTAATGTCCATTTGGGTGCATCTCTATCTACAGTGTGTGATGTTGCATTATAAATATATCTTGCAGCATTGGAGTGCTGTAGCTGGCGGATCTGTCTCGAGTTGCATGCTCCGCAGCAGGCCGAGCGTTTGCGGGAAAAACAACACGATGAGGTCACGGCCGGCGGCGCGGGCTACAGTTTCACCCGTGCTGTGAGAGGGATCCGACACCGCTCCCGCTCTTTTGTTTGGCTGTAACCGGGCCCCACGGACCGCTCGTGAAGACCACTGAACGCTCCGCTGTAGAAGTGCCGGCCCTTTGTCTCACACACAATTTATGTAGTCTGTGAGATCCGATATAGAGTTTCGTCATGGTTTATAGTGCAGATGATATTGAGCAATGCCATGGAACTTGTGGGTCTAATCATATCTCGTTCAGTCACTAAACCACAGTCTGTGTAAACTACCTCACAGTGAACTCCTCCCCAGCATTCTGAAGATACGAGCAGCTCAAATCATAAATGCACAGAGAATGTGTATGTCCACATTATATTGAATCATCTGTTTACAGTTTCCTAAATAAATGAGCTCAGAGATATGGGGTCAGAAAAATATCAGTCTGTAAACATGTTTATAGATTATCTGAGGAAAATAAGCATGCGTTATAGATGTGACCAGAGTAGTGTGTGAGTTTACAGTACACAATAGAAATTCAGTCAATTAAACTGCACAACCCAAAAGATGCTGATCAACAGGATAAGAGTTGCTCTCTATAGAACAAACATGATGGAGTTTATTTTATTGCACATGTCTGCATTTATGCTTGCTTACGGATGTGACAGATGTGAAATTGTCTGATATTATTGTCTGAAAACCTTGACAGATACATGTGTGAGTATTTTTAAAACACAAACTTACACAAACTATTTTAGTGAACACGTTTTTTCATGGCAGGGTTGACATCTGCATGGGCTTGCTCTTGTACACGCAGCTCTCCTGGATAGTAATGTCCTAAACATGCTAATGCAATCCTCTAATAATCATTAAGTGTAGTGTTTAACACTAAACCAGTGTCATGTCAGTTACTCAAATTCACTTGGAAATCAGAATGAACTATTTTCCTATGTTTACTGCTGCAAGGGGGCGGGATTAACCTGTCAATCACAGAAGATCCATCTTCTGCAAACTACAACCATCCAATCACCTCCCTATTGATCAGAATCAACTCTTAAGGCCTGTTCAGACCAAGCACGATAACATTCATTCATTCATTCATAAATTTTCAGCTTAGTCCTTTTATTAATCTGGCGTCTCCACAGCGGAATGAACCGCCAACTATTCCAGCATATGTTATACGCAGCGGATGCTCTTCAAGCCGCAACCCTTCACTGGGAAACACCCATACACACTTATTTACACACATACACTACGGCCAATTTAGTTGATCAATTCCCCTATAGCGCATGTGTTTGGACTGTGGGGGAAACCAGAGCACCCGGAGGAAACCCACACCAACACGGGGAGAACATGCTTATAATTTCACTCTGATAAACATACCAATAGGGAAGAAAAGACTGTTATTATGTCTAATTCCTGCAAATTTTAACAGGTGACTGCACGACACCTTCCACCCATACCCTACCACTGCTGCAATAACATCTTCATTGCTTTGGCCAACCATTCCAGTGTATGCTTATTTCCTTACTGTCATTCTCTTTGGCCATCTTTTCCCCACTATAATCTACTGATACTTTAATCAGTATCAAAACTTTCCTCTTACTCTTCAATGCCATCTCTTTTCCAATCAGTGTTTACTAGCGTGAGCTAACCCAGCAGGCACACAACATTATAAGACATTAATATTGGGTTAGATTTAGGTCGTGACATCAGGTGACCAAAATTCAATGTCTAGCCAGCATCTAAGGGCAACGTTATCAAATGATGTTGATATTTGGTTGATTTTAGGTTGTTGGAAAGTGGCCAAAATCCAACGTGGAGCCAACCAGCATCATTTTGTCATCAAATACTGACATTTATTCCTCAGCAATGGCAAGCAAAATCCAACGTCTGATAAACATCATAGGGGTATTGTCCACATAGTCAATCTGTAGCGTCATTAGACGTTGATATTTGGTTAATTTTAGTTTGGACTTTGGACGGTGGGTTCTGACGTCAACACAGTTTTCATTTCCAAACAAATCACAACGTCCCCATGACATTAGGGTACAATGTCAATCTGACTTCATGTTGACGTCCTGTGCCTGCTGTGAATTGATCAGATCCATCAGTCACGGGAGAGCCACCAATAACAAACTACAACCAGACATTGATTAAATTCATAACAGAAAATTAGAGTCCCATCCTGCATTTGTTCTTTGTTTGAGGAGCCTTTTCTCTCAGTATTCCTCACAGCAGTGGTTTTCTGGAGCTTTCTAAAGTCAGACATATTGTTTAATCTGACTAAATCATTGTTAGATGATCACCAATCGTTATTTTTTAGTACTAGCACCTTAAAGTTTGCGTAACTATTTCTGTATGTAGGTGTGCTTACACTAAAATGCAATATTGAGTATACTTTTGCACATCATTCACTGGTGGCAAACTAACAGTAAGAGGGGCGTGGCTATGAACATTGCAGCTGAAGCGTTTAACTGAAATAATCAGAGAAGCAGCCAATCCAAACGCAGAAGATTAACAAAACAAACAATTCAGTGTGTTCATTTGTTCATCTGTTCATCTAAAGAATAAGAAGAAGCTAAATAAACACAGTAAGTTTTGATTTGACACAGATTTAAGATGCGTTCCTCTTTTTCCCTCTACTCATTTTACCTGTGAGGCGATGTGAACGGGCAGGGTTATGTGTGAGCTGACGGGAGTGATGGGAAGATGTTCATTGTGAGGTATTTTTCAGCGAGCGGGAGAGGAGAGTCAAGCTGACAATAGTGAGATTGTTTTTCAGGGATCTGCAGTAAAGATCACATTTCCTGTTACTGGCTGAAAGCGGGGTCAGCTGACACCAGCCTGTTCAGCGCTGCGGCTGTCATCACCGCTCCGACCAGAGAAAATAAAACACTCACAGCTACAGGGCACAGCTTAACCCTTCACATGCCCTCACAGCAATCATGCGTTGGCTTTCATTCACTCGTTTACCTCAACAGGTTTCACACACACTCAAAAATGACCTTCACTGCTTGTTCAAGCTACTTATTTAAAATGAACTCTCTTATGGGACAACTTAATTGCTTCATGTTCAGTCCACTTAAAATAGTTAGGTTGATTTAATGGATTAGTTAGTATAACTCATAGAGCTGCGTCCGCTCCATCTGCCGTCAGTGCTGCTGCTATTGATGGATATTGAAGTCATTGATCAGGAAGTTTAGTAAATCTGAACCTTCTGTAATTCATCAGGATGTGACGACGCTGCCTTATGAAAGCCCTGTGGTTTATTTTTAGAGGGATTTGTTGGTACTTCTGTATGTGCATTAGCGATTACTGAGTAATATACTTGCCCACAAATATCTGAAGTTCATTACACGGTCTCCGTTTGCTGCTGTTAGCTTCTGTTTGCGTGTATTTGTAGATGTGTGGTAGAAAAGGTTGATTTGTTCAGTTAAATGCTGATTGATTAGTCATAGATCACTTGACCGCAGTCTGCGTGTTCTCTTGGAGGATGGCTAGGAATAACGAAAATAAAATTATTAAGTGTTGTACAGACTAAACCAAGCAGTTATTTCTGTCCACTATTGACTATTCTCAGCCAGTGTGCACTAGTTGTGGAGTATATGAAGTGGCCTTTGCTTGGAGACTAGTCATGCACTTTTCAACCCAGGCTCATTCTGATCCCGTACCCCTGTATACACTTCTGGAGAGCGACAGATATGTCCCAGGAGCTTTGTTTTATGCACTTTGTTTTCGTGAATCCACCAGAGGGCGCTGTGTATGCTTTTTCTGATTTCAGATTTCTCTCGCGAGTGCCATTCATTCCTGCTGTTCTCACGTAAATCCACTAGAGGCTGCTGTCCACTGATTGACTGACTGACCGATTGATCCCTCACCCAACCCCTTCCCTAAACCCAATCGATAGTGTTTTGAAAAGCAATCCAGAAAAAAAGCCCTTGCCTGATTTTTACCACGTTTTCAGATTTTACCACATTCTCACCCTGTTATTTACTTGATTATTTCATATTTTGGCTTCTGTTTTTGCTTTACCTGCTTTTTTGGAACTGTTCTTTATTGGACTCGAACGCGGTCAACTCCACTCTTTGTCACAAGTCCACAAACATAAGCCGTCCACACGGATGTAAGCGATCAGCTGGTTGTGTGAAAAGGAACAGCGTCATACTAGCCCGTAGCGTTCGCTTTAAAGACTAAACGCAGCCATACATTCCTCTGGCTACATAATTCACCATCTCCAGAAATGTATACGGGGGTACGTTTTCAGAACGAGCCTGTGTTGGACTTTCAGTCCTGTGTTTACTGTGTGTTTAAATGCATGCATGTTCTCATATGGCAACAGCAGAAGGACAATTTCAGATTAGCAGTTAGAAATGAACTAATTGATTAATTCTACCACTGTTGATTTTTTTTTTGCTGTAGATCACTGAACTCCAGCTGCATATCCTTTAGGTGCTGGAGGATTATTGAGTGTTTTAGTTATTCAATTCTAGCACCAACTAGTGAACACATTCAATAGTTATACCACTGTTTTGGGAGTGTGTTGAGTAGCTGTAGATCACTTGATCTGACCATGCTACAATATAATTCTCAACTAGCAGTTAAGAAATTGGTTAATTCTACCAGTATTAGATGTGTTGAGGCTGTCTTGAGGTATTGTGGAGCATGTGACTTACAGTAAGCTCAGCTCTCTCTCTATTGCTAGAGGATAAACAAAAGAGTTTCCTGTTGGGTAGAGGCTGCGCTGACTAGTTAACTAGTTTGACTATTATCTGCTTTTAGACCTGCATTGACTAGACGCGCTCCACATGACTTAATTTCTGCTTGCACTTTTATAATGACAGCAGCAGGAAACTTCCCCTTTTCTGGTTTGTAAGTAGCTCCACAGACGAGTTTGCTAACCATTTACTGCCACTATTAGATGTGTTTGGCGTGTGTCAGCTGTACCGCTAGACTCCTGTTGGGTTTGTTTTTATGACAGTCTCTGGATGCTTTTATTTTAGCTGACGTATAGTTGCAGTGACCACTTATAATGTAATGTAAATCATCTGACTTCTTAGTTGCCACCATGTTTGTTCTTTATTAAAGGTCCTGTGAAATTAAAATGTAGTGTTTCAGATGTTAGTATCAGTATTGTTAGTTTTTAGGAGATCTAGAAGCTATTGCGCAACAAAACACTGACCAAATTCATGTTTAGGAGCTATAAAACTGATGTGAGCATCTAAAGTTTGTCTCTTCCAGCTAAATGGATCAACTGTTTTAATCACGTCACCTCATGCTTCAGTTTGTCATCAAATCTCCTGACCAATCAAATGCTCTCTAGTGTCTGACATGCCCCACCCCCTTTTTGTCATTGGCTGTTCATTCGATGCAATTGAGCTCAACCACACTGACTGCAGAGCTGGGAGAGAAACAACACGCTATTGGCTGATTCTTTTAAAAGGGGAGGAGCTACTGTATGCCACGCCCTGTTCCAGTTGAGATTACGTCTATCCAATGAAAAATGCAAATTTCAAAGCACTCCACAGGAGCTTTAAGTTGTACTTTTAAGGTGGAAACTGTGTTTTTGGTTTAAGTAGAAGTTGGCACGGTGGCTTAGTGGTTAGCACTATTGCCTCATCAAGAAGGTTATCGGTTTGAGTGCCGATAATGAGCTGGAGTGCTCCAACAGGGGTAGGATCCAAATGCAGATTTATTTAAGTTGTTTGGCAGACAGGGGTCAAAACAGGAGCAGGCAGTAATATAGACATAATCCAGAACGTAAACAATGAGACAGGCAAGAGGGTCGAGATGGGTGGCAAACAACCAAAACACTAAACAAATAAAGGGTCCAAAAACACAGCAAGACAAGAAAAACACAGTGGAAACAAGACTCAGCAATGTGTGTGTAAATGGTGTATATTTAGTCCGTGTAATCAGTGACGATGTCCTCCAGCTGTGTGTGTGATCAGAGCATGAACTGAAACTGGTGTGTGACTGCAGGGCATGATGGGAGATGTAGTTCAGGTAAATGACATTGAATGTTCTCCAGTAACATCACTGGCAATCACGTGTGTGTGTGTGTATATATATGTGTGTGTGTGTGTGTGTGTGTGTGTGTGTGTGTGTGCGTGTGCGTGTGCGTGTGTGTGTGTGTGTGTGCATGTGTCTGTGTGTGAATAAGAGTGTGGAGGGTGGGCTGGAAGGACATTTGTTCAAATACTATGAATTTGGACATACTATTCAGCTCGCATACTGTTTTTAGCATACTGTATAGGAGGGAAGCATGCAATGTCCAATGCAAAATATTGCTTGGTTAGTTAAAGTCTGCATGAACTGGACGCTGACCGTTTTTTGTTATCCGTTTTGTGATGCAGTTCCTATAGATACAGATTATTAAATGAGCAAAAAGTGGGCGTGGCTTGTTTTAGTCTACCGCAAGCTGATTGGATGTAGTAAAGTAGGCGTTTCATTCAGAAAGATGGGCAAAAGGGTTTGGGGAGAGTTATTACTGCCTAACAGACACATTTGATGTCAAAGTGACAGCTGGAGGGGCGTGGTTAAGCATGTTAGCCCCGCCCAATACCTCAGACTGACCTAATCTGAGAATTCCACTGAACTCAAACAGGATATTCAGATTTCAATTAAAGATTAGAAGAGCAAACTATTGTTTCAGTCTTAATGACCTGCACAGATGAACTGTTCAACAATAAACTAGCAATGTGAGCTCACAACATCAACATGGCTAGTTTGGATTCCATGTGGACTTTAAGAGTTGCTTCAATGAATCATTTGATTATGCCACTACTGAGAGCTTCACCAACCAGCTGTTGATACAATCTGAAATATCAAGCAAAAGTGAAACCAGCACACATTATTGAGCTGACCACGCGAGAGCTGCATACCATGTCATTTCCATATGATAACTAGTGAAGAGCTGTCAGTGGAAACAAGCCCTATATACAATATAAAGCGTGCCAGTGTTCTGGAGAGTCTGCATGGGAATGAGCTAATCCTGTTTTCCCAGAGCAGCCCACACCGGCCCGCTGTTTTTAGAAGCAAGTTCAGGCAAGGTCTGCGAAGATCAGAACGCTGTGTTTGACCCCCTGAATGTTTGGAGACAAGGAAGTGTTCGGACACAAAGGTGCTCATTTGTTGGAGCATACAGGACAGAAAGAGCTCTGTGAGCCGGTCGCTGTGTGTGTGTGTGTGTGTGTATATGTATGTGTGTGTGTGTGTGTGTGTGTGTGTGTGTGTGAGGTTACAGGGAATGTTAATGTCCTCCTTCATTGTTGGAGGCTCAGACAGGAGCTCGTGAGCCTGCATATGTATGAGATGTGTTCCTGGCGAATGCTTTCCCAGAATGGTTGTTAAATCAAAAGAATCCATGGAAAGGCAAGGGATAGCGGAGGAAGGGCAGGAGGGAGCGCAGGACGAAGAGGGAAATCTGCGCCGAGAGGTGTCATTATGTGCATTTTTGTGTCCACTTGAGAGTTGTTGGAGTTCAAACACTGAATTACGCTGTTGAGTGGCGCCATTTTGAGTGTGCTGTAAATTGCGGGTAGACGTAACCTCCTCCTCTCTCTCAGAAATGATTTACGCTGAGAGGACAACTACATTCCAATTATCCTGTAATGCGCTGGACACAATTACGTAGCTCAGAGAAATACTCTACACAACCTGTGAATGAGTGCGTTTACATGCACAGAGAACTATCCAAAATAGGATCATTTCAGAAACTGCTCATGTGTTTACATGCGGATCAGGAAACCGGCTGTGCACTATGTTTATTAGTATTGTAGGTCATATGACATCTCTGCTTTACAGTAGCAGCAAATGCAGAAACTTGATGTTGTTGTTGATTCTGCATCAGCTGCGCGAGTCAGGGATTTCATGCTTTGAGTGTGTGAGAACCGGAAGTTTCAGAGAGTTTTAGATGATATTGAGTAGGGGGCGGGGCTTTCGTTTGCGCATCATTCCCTCATAGCAAACTAACGGTGGGAGAGCGTATTAATATGCAATGGAAACCCTCAGGTTGACGTCAACAGAAGGATCGTCACACTATACTTGAAAAAGCAAATGGTCAGACTGATTGAAGATTACCAAAATAAATTGATTAAACACACATATCTATAATACCCTGACTTATTCAATATTTCTGTATTTCTTTCTAACATTGTTCATTTATTAAAATTACATAAAACAACAGAGCTGGGAGTATTTCTACTTTTAAAGTCCACATCAACCAGGAGTTGACTGTTTTTTTTTTTCCTATAATGGTGCATTTTCTTGAGAAATGGATTATTAAATGAGCAAACAGTGGGTGTGGCTTGTTCTAGTCTACTGCGAGCTGATTGGATGTAGTAAAGTAGGTGTGTCATTCAGAAAGATGGGGAAAAGGGTTTGGTGAGAGTTATTACAGCCTAACAGACTCCTCCTCCTGCTCACCATTTCTGTTTAATGTCAAAACTGACAGCTGTAGGGGCGTGGTTAAGCATGTTAGCCCCGCCCAATACCTCAGACAGACCTAATCTGAGAACTGAACTGAACACAAACAGGATGTTCAGATTTCAATTAAAGATCACAAGAGCAAAACTTCAGTCTTAATGACCTGCACAGATGGACTGACCACCACTACACTAGCAATGTGAGCTCACAACATCAACATGGCTAGTTTTGATTTCATTTACTTGACTTTTACTTTAGCTTAAATTATCATAGTGTCAAAAGGACCGCGTACATATCAGTGTCTACTACTTTTCCCTGTGACTTTAAATATGCATGCCTCTGATGCCTAGCAACTTCCTGCTAACAGAAATACAGCCTTACTTCAGATATGTCTATCAAAATAGCCTTTTCAGTGCCACAGACAGGCCTTCTCCCCTTCTTGTAAAAGTGAAAGTGATGCATGGACGTTCTAACTATATATTTAAAGGCTGTATTTTTAGGAGATGACTTCATTAAATACGACATCCAAAGTTTAATTTTAATATTTCAATGGAAGCTTTGATATTTCATTAGAAGACTTTAAATAACGATTTAATCATGTACAACAAAACAGAGAGAGAGTTGCTGATAACTAAGGGCGTATTTGCGTACTACAAGAGTACATTTACACACACAGTGACACCCAAGCTGTGTTTGATACTCACTCAATTAGGGCTGCACGATTCTGGCTGAAATGAGAATCACAACTTTCTTTTGCTCTAAATCAGGATCAGGATTATCTCAGGATTCTGTAGATGTCAAATAAAGGTTAATATGAGGAGGCTAGTATTACTGTTACTCTCAAACATAAGGTAAAACAACACTAATAACATTAGGCCTATGAGCAGGGCTGCTGTTGGTTAAAGTGCTCAATTTTATATAGACTTGGACTTAAACAGACTGTAAATATGTGCTGGTTGTTAACACACAGTACAGTGATTACATCTGAATACAACTATTGATCATTCTGAAGCTGAATTATTGTGTTTGAGACATGTGCTTGTCATTTGTCATTGACAACATTATCAGACCATTTTATTCACTGGTAAACTCAGACATTTGTCATTATCAGACTCCCTCCTGCAGTATATTCAACATTATAAACTGCAGGCTAGTGTTAGTGACAGTGTAAAACATTGATTCTCATGCACAACACTCTGAGTTCGCCATGACAGAAACAATATCGGTAATTTTGCTATATATATTATGCAGCCCTGTTTCTCATTGATTAATCATTGTAAATGAACAGGTTCCATACACTTTTTAAAGTTGACTAGAATGGTGCAGTCGTGTGATGTACAAGATGATATTATGTTGTTTAGCAAGACGAGCTACTCCAGCGCCCCCTGTGGCAGCTCTGAGAATGCACCATGTGCTTTGCACTCAGGAATCGCGTTTGGCCTCTTTTTCGGATGCAAACACTTGATACAAAGACGAAATCAAGTGTAGCAAGAAGTGTTTGTGATGTAAGCAGCTATACAGGTGCTGACAGGTAATCAAGCCTGCCGAGTCAGCAGTGTTTATGTTCACACACCTACAGAAATAGCATTCTCCTCATGAGAAGGACATAGGCCTGCATTTCAAACCAGATCACACACACAGAGACACAGACGTGACCTCAGCGCTGCTCTTGCTCATCTATCAGGATATCTCTTCAACATCAGACACATTCCTCTCATTGCCCTGGTAAGGCTGTTAGTGTTTCTGCTGATAAATTGCAGTAGTGGCTTTAAGTAAATCACACACACACACACACACGCACACACACACACACGCACACACTCCTGATGATGTGTATTGGTGTCAGCTGACCTGTTTGACTGCACAATCTGCTTATAGGGTTTCAGTGGTGTTGTAACACACTTTAGGGTAGAAGCCACACAGTGAAACAGAGAGTCAGCTTCTTACAAGAGTTTTTACGAGAAGTGAAAATAAATAAATAAATAAATAAATAAATAAATAAATAAATAAATAAATAATGTGTGTGTGATTTTCAATGATCTTCCACTTTGAGTTTGATCGTGTAACAGTAGGATAAATAGCTGAAATCTTCACCACAGTCCTTCAGGACACTGTAGGTTATGTTTAAAGCATCAGTTAAGTACAGGTCAGAGTGAGGATATTGCTTTATTCCTACATGTGTTACTCTGAATAACAGGGGCAGTTCAACCACGTTTGATATTTGACATTATTTTGACAGAGGTGGTTTTAAATGTTATAGTAGACACTTTACTCATATTTGATGTTTTCTGCCTGTATAAAATCACTTTTGTGATCATTTATACAAACATATTTAACTTCAGTTTTCATTTAATATCTAATGTTACCTTACATATATTGCTTACATTTTATTACTTCAGTGCATTTTTATTTCACTTGCTGCCCAAAGCAACTTTTACATTTTTTTTACTGTAAATATATTTTATTTTTGTAAATAAATATAAATTTTTATCAATTTACTTTATTTTATTTTTATATATTCTATTTCACTTTATTTTTTATTTTTATAAATAAACGAATAAATGTATTAATTAATTACTTAATTAATTAATGTTTTTAAATGTATTTATTTTAATAATTTTTTTGTTTTATTTATTTTGATATTTATTTTATTTTATAAATTTATTTATTTTATTTCATTCTATTTTATATTTTGCTTTGTTTATTTCTTTATATATTTTATATATATATTATTATTATTTTATATATATATTATTATTATTATTAATAAATTAATAAATGTTTATTTGTTTGTTTTTTTATTTTATCCTATGCTTTTAATATTTTGTTTTATTTATTTTTTATATTTTATATGAATTCTTTTTATAAATAAATGTATTTATCAATTTATTTATGTATTTTTAGTTTAATTTATTAATTAATTTATTATTTTATTTGTTTATTTTTTTGTTTTTTATTTTTAATATTTAATATTATTTATATTTTATTTTTTAAATAAATGTATTTATTTATTTTATTTATTTTTATTTTTTATTTAATTTATTCTTTTTTTATATTTTGTTATTTTTTATATTTTATGTTAATTTTAAATAAATAATTAATTGTATTAATGAATTTTTTATTTAATTATTTTATTTCATTTCATTTTTTATTTTATTTTAAATAAATAAATAAATGTATTAATTAATTATGAAATTAATTTGATTATTTTATAAATTTTTTTATTTTATTATTATTATTTTTATTTAATTTTTTTCGAAAAATAGCTGTTTATAATTCAGATTTGTGGATCTCAATTAACATTTCTCATAATTTAAAAAAAAACAATCATTTAACTAACCCATTTTAATCCTACAGCTCTGTTTTTATAGTATGTCTCATCAGTTGTCTCATGTTTAATTGATTAATTATCAAAGCAGAGAATGGTTCCTTCATTATAAAACCCTCAAACCCCTTTAATATTAGCGCCGTTTACTGTTGTGCTGTTCCCCGTTTGTGTTGAGTTAAATTAGGTGTGGACTGGCTGATCTCCCAGAGTAACTCACTGCCATTCTCAAACTGCAGTCTGGTATTGAGGGAAGCACTGCTGAAAGGGAATCACACACACTGAGAAAGTGCTCTGCTTATCCATCCTGTACACACACACACACACACACACACACACACACACACACACACACACACACACACACACCGCTCATCTGTCTTGTTGACAGGAATACACACACTCTTGTGGATCTGCAGATGCTCAAGTATTTGCGAGCAGCTATAAATGTAAGAATAGCACACACTCACAAACACACTCACAAACACACGCACACACACACACACACACACACAAACACTAGGACTGCACAATACTGGAAACATGTGATATGCAATATTGTTGTTGAGTATTGCGATAACAATATTTCCTAATGTACAAGAATTCCCTTCAAAGATGCTATTTTTATGAGCTAAATCATTTATTTATGCAATGAAACTAAAATGAGCAGGTTAAGATATAATCTTCAGATGTAAATAATCCTAATTTAGTCTAAAAAAACTGTCAGAGATTGAGTCTTTAAAACCTGATATGCAGATATTCTGACTCTGATTGGCTGTTGTCGTTTTCTTTTCGCATCTCGACTCCGCCCACTAGTGTTTATTTTCAGCTCCTGGTTCAGCTTCCAGCCAATAGCAGAACAGCAGCAACTGGGGAGGCGGGGCTTAAGATAGTAAGGCCCCATCTGATTGGTCAGATTTAGATAAACAGCCAATACATAAATTAAATGTAATATATGACACATGTCTGCGATAGGTTTAGAGCTGTGCAATATATCACACAGTTATAGTATATGCCAGAGATGCCCAAACTAGGGCCTGCGGGCTAAAGTTGGCCATTGGTAACCTTAGATTTAGTCCGCCATCCCATCTGAGAGGAAGAACGATGGGGATGGGGGTTTACAGATTGTCATTCATTCGTTCATTTTCTTTTCAGCTTAATCCCTTTATTACACAGCGGAATGAACCGACAACTATTCCAACATATGTTTTACACAGTAAATGCCCTTCCAGCTGCAAAATAGTGAAATAGTTTGGTTTATTTATCTCCGGCCCACAGCTATTAATGATATTTGGTAGTTTGGACATCGCTGGTATATGCAGTGTGCACAGCACAGATCTATAAATAAATTAAACTGTGATATATTTAGTTTATTTGATCTAAATCTGTGTGTGAATTAATCTAAAGCTGTCTGTGGATATATCCAGCCTCACATGGTAAACATTCATTCATCCTGTTGTTTATAATTACTCTTTGATTGACATTCTCCCTTTGTATGTGTCATCAGAGGGAGAAAGCTCCGCCCACTAGTCACTAGAGTTTTGAAGCTGTCACTATGCTGACACACAGCCGCCCGTAGCCCCGCCCTCTTCTGAATCTCATTTGCATTTAAAGCGACAGTCACCAAAACGCCACGATTAGGATCAAAGCCTGAAAGGGTCAGTTTCAGAGAGCTGGAGAACATTATCTGTGTGTTATTCTCAGCTCAAACACACACACACACACACACACACACACACACACTGTAGAGACAGCAGAGACACACTTTACAGCTCGTCAAAAGAGCCATTAAAGGTCTCCTTAAAATGCACCAACCAACACTAAGTCTGAAGACTGATTTACACTGAGCACTGCATATAGAGAGAGGCACAGCCTGTACAGGACTGAATCGAGCAGGAGGAATGGGAAATATCAGGACAGAAGTGATAGATAGCACGATAAAGAAAGGCAAGACAGATGGCGAGATTAGAAGCGAGAGCATGTGAATGCGGTCAAATGCGTCTAAAAGTGGAGATCCTGTCTTGCACAAGGTCGATTTAGCAACAGTAAAATAGAGAGCGAGAACTGGAGGCCTATTTGTGTCAACTTACCTCACAGCCGCGATCACAAGTGTGCTTGCTTTTGCCTCAAACGACATGCACTGCAGAAACGACATGCTTTGTGTTGTGTTTCTAGGCCAAATATCTACAAACTCCTAAATCAAGAAGCATTGTCTAGACATGTTAATAATATAGTGTTGTTTTCAGAAATAAAGAGTCCAAATGAAGAGAGTTTCTCCTTAAACAAGCAGAATAATCTGACAGAGTAATCTTGTTTTTCTTTATGACATAATACTACTTTTCTTCCTCCATCATGAGATTATTCTGCTTGTTTTAAGGAGAAACTCTCTTCATTTGGACTCTTTATTTCTGAAAACAACACTATATTATTAACATGTCTAGACAATGCTTCTTGATTTAAGAGTTTGTAGATATTTGGACTAGAAACACGACTAAAGCTAAATTAAGAGATGCATCTTTTGCAGTGTGAGCAATGATTACATCTTCCATACATGCTCACAAACATTATAAAGCTGGCATACCTGTATTAGCAGAGCCGCAATTAAAATACTGACACTGAAGTGAAACCTGCTATTTAAGGTCTTGTTTTCATGATAAAGGATGCAAAGAAGGACTACAGATGTTAGGACCCCTGTGTGTGTGTGTGTGTGTGTGTGTGTGTGTGTGTGTGTGTGTGTGTGTGTGTGTGTGTGTATTTTAGCTTAACTAGCTTTTCCTTCTCTACGCCCTGATTAGGGTCTGAACCCTGAGGGCTAATCAGACGCTAGGCTAAGTTAGCCATTAAGCCACTGTGAACTCTTGTTTTCGTGCTGGAGCCGTTATTTTCTGAATGGCCTCGTGAGACTGACAGAAATAACTCTGCTGTTGCTCTCATTTGGCTTTGTTGGAAATCTAAAGGAGATACAGGCCTTGGATTCTTTACTTGATATATAGTTTCTGTGTGTTGTGTGTGTATTTATAGCTGTGAACTGCATTATGGGATGTTGATCTCTGCTCTGTCCACTTCTGATGATGATAATTCAACCCTACAGTTTAATAAAGAGACTTTTATTGACATTTTAGTGGTTTGAGATAATATCAGAGATAATATGTAGAGAAATAAGTGTGTAGAATAACAGAACATGTGCTGCAGTTTACTACAAGCTTTCTGTAGTGTAATATACAACACCAACACACACTAAACAGCACTGCACACTATTACACATGAGCAGAACACACACTATACAGCACTGCACACTATTACACATGAGCAGAACACACACTATACAGCACTGCACACTATTACACATGAGCAGAACACACACTATACAGCACTGCACACTATTACACATGAGCAGAACACACACTATACAGCACTGCACACTATTACACATGAGCAGAACACACACTATACAGCACTGCAGACTATTACACATGAGCAGAACACACACTATACAGCACTGCACACTATTACACATGAGCAGAACACACACTATACAGCACTGCACACTATTACACATGAGCAGAACACACACACTATACAGCACTGCACACTATTACACGAGCAGAACACACACTATACAGCACTGCACACTATTACACATGAGCAGAACACACACTATACAGCACTGCACACTATTACACATGTGCAGAACACACACTATACAGCACTGCACACTATTACACATGAGCAGAACACACACTATACAGCACTGCACACTATTACACATGAGCAGAACACACACTATACAGCACTGCACACTATTACACATGTGCAGAACACACACTATACAGCACTGCACACTATTACACATGAGCAGAACACACACTATACAGCACTGCACACTATTACACATGAGCAGAACACACACTATACAGCACTGCAGACTATTACACATGAGCAGAACACACACTATACAGCACTGCACACTATTACACATGTGCAGAACACACACTATACAGCACTGCACACTATTACACATGAGCAGAACACACACTATACAGCACTGCACACTATTACACATGTGCAGAACACACACTATACAGCACTGCACACTATTACACGAGCAGAACACACACTATACAGCACTGCACACTATTACACATGAGCAGAACACACACTATACAGCACTGCACACTATTACACATGAGCAGAACACACACTATACAGCACTGCACACTATTACACATGAGCAGAACACACACTATACAGCACTGCACACTATTACACATGTGCAGAACACACACTATACAGCACTGCACACTATTACACATGTGCAGAACACACACTATACAGCACTGCACACTATTACACATGAGCAGAACACACACTATACAGCACTGCACACTATTACACATGTGCAGAACACACACTATACAGCACTGCACACTATTACACATGTGCAGAACACACACTATACAGCACTGCACACTATTACACATGTGCAGAACACACACTATACAGCACTGCACACTATTACACATGAGCAGAACACACACTATACAGCACTGCACACTATTACACATGAGCAGAACACACACACTATACAGCACTGCACACTATTACACATGTGCAGAACACACACTATACAGCACTGCACACTATTACACATGTGCAGAACACACACTATACAGCACTGCACACTATTACACATGTGCAGAACACACACTATACAGCACTGCACACTATTACACATGAGCAGAACACACACTATACAGCACTGCACACTATTACACATGTGCAGAACACACACTATACAGCACTGCACACTATTACACATGAGCAGAACACACACTATACAGCACTGCACACTATTACACATGAGCAGAACACACACTATACAGCACTGCACACTATTACACATGAGCAGAACACACACTATACAGCACTGCACACTATTACACATGAGCAGAACACACACTATACAGCACTGCACACTATTACACATGTGCAGAACACACACTATACAGCACTGCAGACTATTACACATGAGCAGAACACACACTATACAGCACTGCACACTATTACACATGAGCAGAACACACACTATACAGCACTGCAGACTATTACACATGAGCAGAACACACACTATACAGCACTGCACACTATTACACATGAGCAGAACACACACTATACAGCACTGCAGACTATTACACATGTGCAGAACACACACTATACAGCACTGCACACTATTACACATGAGCAGAACACACACTATACAGCACTGCACACTATTACACATGAGCAGAACACACACTATACAGCACTACACACTATTACACATGTGCAGAACACACACTATACAGCACTGCACACTATTACACATGAGCAGAACACACACTATACAGCACTGCACACTATTACACATGAGCAGAACACACACTATACAGCACTGCACACTATTACACATGAGCAGAACACACACTATACAGCACTGCACACTATTACACATGAGCAGAAAATATCAATTTCCCATAATGCAATTCAACAGCAGAAATAAACTGGGAAAAATAAAAGCATGAAGCCAGAATATGGAAAACTGCTAATTTACAGATGTTTTTAACAGTAGTTTCTGCAAATTATATTGTTTTACATACACACACTCACACACACGCACGCACGCACACACGCACGCACACACATTTTAAAACATCCAATATAGATAAAAACATGCACTGGCTTTCCATATGAACTGAAATATATGTAAACAGCACATATAGAGCCCGTGTTTCCTTTACAGATATTATTGAGAACATTACATACTCTATTATAAAACAGAACATCAAAATAAATATTTATTAAGAAAAGAAAGAAAACCTACTTAATAATAATAATAATAATAATAATAATAATAATAATAATAATCATAAAATTATTATAAAGTAGGATATTGTTTATTTATTTATTTTTTATTCAACTCATTTTTAAGTATGATTTGACACATTAACCCACTGCAGAAATGTTCTAGCCAACAGGCCCATGTCATATTCAGTAGGCTACAGACACATTTCTTAATAAATAACCTGCTGTGAATTAAAAGCATTAATGTATGCCGTGTTTCTTATTTTCACAAGCTTTGGAGACGTAACGTAAATTCTGCTGTTAAATAATAGGTCACCTATAGCTTTCGTCATGAGCCACGGCTGTGTTCAAAATCAGAATCAGAATCAGAAAGAGCTTTATTGCCAGGTATGTTCACACATACGAGGAATTTGTTTTGGTGACAGAGCTTCTACAGTGCAACAGGATTACAGAGACAGGACAAAAAACAGATAATAAATATATATTTTTAAAAATAGAAGTAAGTAGTGAGTGCAAATATACAGATTGACAAGTGTATGTACGTGTTTATTACTATATACAACGTTATATGTGCAGCTGTTATGTGCAAATTGGCATGTAAAGTGTGTTGTTAAATAAGTGTATATGTGTATAAAAGTGTATAACAGTAGTGATGTTGGTTCCACAATTATTATCATCAAGTGTTCATGAGATGGATTGCCTGAGGGAAGAAACTGTTTCTGTGTCGGGCTGTTCTGGTGCGCAGTGCTCTGTAGCGTCGACCAGAAGGTAGAAGTTCAAAGAGGCAGTGTGCTGGGTGTGAGGGGTCCAGAGTGATTTTGGCAGCCCTTCTGCTCGCTCTGGATAAGTACAGTTCTTGGGGAGTAGGAAGGGTTGTACCAGTGATTCGCTCAGCAGTCCGAACTATTCGACGTAGTCTTTGGAGGTCGTATTTAGTAGCTGAGCTAAACCAGACAGTTATAGATGTGCAGATGACTGATTCAATGATGGAGGTGTAGAACTGTTTCAGCAGCTCCTTTGGGAGGTTAAACTTCCTCAGCTGACGAAGAAAGTACAGCCTCTGTTGAGCTTTTTTGACAATGGAGTCAATGTGAGTGTCCCACTTCAGGTCCTTAGAGATGGTGGTGCCCAGGAACTTGAATGACTCCACTGCTGCCACAATGCTGTCCATGATGCTCAGTGGGGGGAGAGCAGGGGGGTTTCTCCTGAAGTCCACTATCATCTCCACTGTTTTGAGCGTGTTGAGCTCCAGGTTGTTGTTACTGCACCAGACAGCCAACTCCTTAACCTCCTGTCTGTAGGCAGACTCGTCACCGTCCTGAATGAGGCCGATAAGTGTGGTGTCGTCTGCAAACTTCAAGAGCTTCACAGAGGAGTCTTTTGATGTGCAGTCATTCGTGTACAGGGAGAAGAGCAGTGGGGAGAGGACACACCCCTGGGGGGCGCCAGTGCTGATTGTGCGGATGCTAGATGAGAATTTTCCCAGCTTCACCAGCTGCTGCCTGTCCGTTAGGAAGCTGTTGATCCACTGACAGACAGAGGTGGGCACAGAGAGCTGAGTTAATTTGGGCAGGAGAAGTTTTGGGATGATGGTGTTAAACGCCGAGCTGAAGTCAACAAACAACATCCTCACATAGGTCCCTGGTCTGTCTAGGTGTTGCAGAGCATAATGCAGTCCCATATTAACCGCATCATCCACAGACCTGTTTGCTCTGTAGGCAAACTGAAGAGAATCCAGTGAGGGTTCAGTGATGTCCTTCAGGTGAGCCAGCATCAGTTTTTCAAAGGACTTCATGACCACAGATGTTAGTGCCACCGGTCTGTAGTCATTTAGTCCTGTAAGTTTGGGTTTCTTTGGGATGGGGATGATGGTGGAGCGTTTGAGGCAGGAGGGCACTTCACACAGCTCCAGTGATCTGTTGAAGATCAGGGTGAAGATGGGGGCCAGTTGGTCAGCACAGGATTTTAAACAGGCTGGTGTTATAAAATCTGGGCCTGGTGCTTTTTTCCTCTTCTGTTTCTGGAAGACCTGGCGCACCTCCTCTTCACTGAACTGTAGGGCAGGTATGAGGGAGGCGGGGGATGGTGGTGTTAATGGTGGCGTGAAGAGCAGTTCAGAGTGGGTGTGGGGGGTTTTCTCAAACCGGCAGTAAAACTCATTCAGGTCGTTTGCAAGTCGTTCATTGTCTACAGTGCTGGGGGATGGTGTCTTGTAGTTTGTGATGTTTTTCAAACTTTTCCACACAGATGCTGAGTCGCTGGAAGAGAACTGACTCCTTAGTTTCTCAGAATAGTTCCTTTTTGCGACTCTGATCTCCTTTTCCAGTGTGTATTTGGCCTGCTTATACAAGGCCCTATCCCCATTCCTGTAAGCAACCTCCTTGGCCTGACGTAGCTGTCTGAGTTTTACAGTGAACCATGGTTTGTCATTATTGTATGTGAGTTGAGTCCTGGTAGGAATGCACACGTCTT
>NC_079457.1:49751529-49831529 GCF_903798145.1 Danio aesculapii
GTGCGCTTCAGTGCTGTAGTTTCTGCTGATCAGATGATTTTACAGATATAAATGTGTGTGTGTGTGAGGGTCAATAATGTTGGTCTGCAGCTCTCCATTGTGTCAGATGTGCTGATGGTAAAAGGCCTCAGTCCTCCATCAGTCCTTCATCACAGTGCTTCAGTAATCTCCTTCTATTATTATTCCCTCCAGAACTGTCTTGAGCATCTGCCACAGCGTTCACTGAGTTCACTGCGTTTTGTCTTCATCTTCAGACTCATTTATTAGAGGAGAAGAAACAGCACAGTGGAGAATCCCAACAGTGCAGCAGACTCCACTTCTCTCAGTGATATCTGTGCAGGAGCTGAGGAGGTGAGGAGGTGAGGAGGTGCTGCTCTCCTGCTCATCACTGATGGAGACGCTCATTACTCAGTTCATGCTATATTTCAGTTTCCAGCATTAATCTAATTCACGTCTTTGAATGGAAACACAGCTCGTGTCAAAACATGTCATCAGCATTTGCCAACATGAATGCTGTGATGTGTGAGTGTGGTTTCCCACAGACCTGTCTGCCAGCACTGCAGGCGTGAGTGATTGAGGAAATATTAATGACCGGCTTTGGTTAATTCCCATTGTTGATTGTTCTGGCAGACAATAGCGGAGCAGGTATATTTGCGCAGAGGTGTTTTGCAGCTCGTGTTGCTGTTGAATGTTTAATTGGGGCTGTTCAGGGGTCATCAGACTGAGAACATGAGCCGGTTTGGAAACTTAGGTCAGGGCATTGTGGCAATATTATACCCTGAGTGCATTATACATCAGTTCCACACTCATTCAGTTCCCCGCACACGCAAACACAGGCGCAGGGGTTTTCATACCAGCATATTAATTATAGCTCACCTGTAAACCTAACCTCACACAAATCTGTTGCCACTTCAGAATGTCAGAATATTTCCAAATGTGTTAGCGAATCAAATAACTGCATTTAAAACCAATGATGAGCAAAATTAATAACTATAAGCAGTAAAATATGCATGAAATCCAAACTAGCCATATGATGTTGTGAGCTCACATTGCTAGTGTAGTGGTGAACAGTTCATCTGTGCAGGTCATCAAGACTGAAACAATAGTTTGCTCTTCTAATCTTTAATTGAAATCTGAATATCCTGTTTGAGTTCAGTTCAGTTCTCAGATTAGGTCTGTCTGAGGTAGTGGGCGGGGCTAACACACTTAACCACGCCCTTCCAGCTGTCAGTTTGACATCAAAACAGAAATGGTGAGGAGGAGGAGGAGTCTGTTAGGTTGTAATAACTGTCCCCAAACCCTTTTCCCAATCTTTCTGAATGACACGCCTACTTTACCACATCCAATCAGCTCGGAGAAAAAAAGCCACGCCCACTGTTTACTCATGTAATATTCTGCTTCTCTAGGAACTGCAGCACAATATGAAACATAAGAACACAGTTTCCGGCTCATGTGGACTTTAATATACTGAATTGTTTTGATAAGCTGACATCAGACAGAAACAGATTCATATATCAGTATTAGAGGTTATAATGAGGTGTTCTGATTCAAACACACAGCTGTGGTGTGACCAATTCTCCACACAGTTATAAAAACAATCTCTGTGCCAGTTCTCGCACATTCGTACGTCAGAAAACAGGTTTATGAACATACCGAAGCATTTACTTAGAGCTGAACCCTCACCTTAAACATGTAGAGTGTGTTAAAGCACACACACACTCACACACTCTGCCCTACTGAGCTGTGTCAGAAACATTGTGCCAACACAGAGATCATGTTGCCTGCAGCGTCTCGTGTGTGTGTTCCTCTATCTGTCTGTGTTTTCTGAATGTACAGCTGTATAGTACAGCAGCTGAGTTGAGCAGTTAATAGAGTATATACACAGACACACTCTTAATGCTCAAGCTCAAACATTACCAGTGAACTGTCCTGACATTATAAACACACCACGTTTAAGATCTGATTTCTTTATAAATCACTGCTCTTCACTGCCTGATCGAGATATGATATAAAGTGGGTCTCAGAATATACAGGAAGCACTGCATTAAATCCCATTGTTCAGCTCCATGGCTTTAGAATAGGCACATGTGTTTTACCACAGTACTTTCAATGGAGTTTCTGTGCTCTCCTGACAGCACTTGTGTGTAAACAGTCTTTCATCCCATTTAACGCTTAGACAATGAAATCAAGGGTCGGGAACCTTTCTTCAGCAAAGAACCATTTCTGAAAATATTGGCAAATGCATTTTTAAAGAGTCATTGGGGTTTTTACTGTGTTTTCTTTCCTTGTCATCTCAGTTGAGCTGTGACTTATGTAATTCTATTAACATCAAGCAAAGGAAACAAACACAAAACAGGAAACAACACAGCAGTATTTGCTCTCCACATTTAAACAGATGTATTGTTAATGATAAATTCGTTTATAGTCATTTCCAGTAAATGTGAAGGATTTGCTGTGAAGTCAGAGAAACTCAGGCTGCGTTCACACCTGTAGATCGCCTGTTTTGTTGTGGTACAGGGATTAAAATGGTTATAATCTTTATTGTTGTTGTTGATGCACTTCGCTTTCACACGGCAGAGTTTCTAAACGAACCAAAATACCTGAAACAGGTCACGTAAGAGTAAACGGAGAGTTGGTCACATTGGTCAGAATTCCACGATTAATTTTTTCAGAGCTCAGCTGTCTTGCATCCTTATTTTAATGAAAGTTTATTTAAGCATAATTTTACATAATAAGTGAAAATCTGCGCTTTAATCTTGAATGTAATTTTGATGTTTGAAATATAAATCAGAGGTAAGACTTTCATTGACTATAATTATGCATTATAGAGGGAATTCGGATGTTATAGAGAGAAATAACACAATGATAACAGATAAACAGCTCTTGTTAATAGTTCAGCATGCTTTTACTTTCGTATTCAACATGAAACGCACATTTACTGGTAGTAATGATGACCAGACCCCTACTTTGTCATGATTTTGCGATCACTGAATCCAACTCATAAAGAAAAATAGTTGCAATTTTTTGTGTTCCTGCAAAAAAAAACACAAAATAATCTAATAATAACCTAAATAATCTCATAAAACCTCATATTCCAAACCATATAATCAAATTAGATTAATTTCAGTTCGCAGTTTATTGTTTTACATGACACAGGCTCCGTTTACACTGCAGTTAAATGTGACCCAATTCAGATTTCTTGCTCATATGACACAGATCAGATCTGTTCCATGACCGTGTAAACAGGAAAAAAGGCATGCATTGGCATATTCAGAGATGGGTTTCAGGTCTGCTTCATATGTGGAAATAAATCAGATATAAATCAGAGATGTGACAATGCGACTATCATGTAAACAGGCAGATCAGTTTTACTGAGGCGTTACGTTTTGTACATCATTAAACTTGCGACAGTATGCTTACATTTAAAATAGGGTTTTTAAATATTTTTGTATTTGTTTTTAATCACAAAATTGTCTGCAAATTTCTGCAAATTACCACCACAGAATCACTCATGTTAATCACAAACAATTACAAAAACAATCATGAAAAACCAGCCGTTCTGGATGACATCCCGCCCTACTCATCATTCTGTCTTAATATAGCCGTGTCTAGTACATATCTAAAACACACTGTGATATAGCCTGGGTCGTCGGGTCATTGGGTCCTTTTGCTGTCTCACTACAATTGATCCACTCCAGAGTGCATTTTAATCCTCATTTAAACCTCATTCAGGTGATCTCGGAGTGATTGTTTTGGTGCGGATCAGATTGCGATTGCTGCATTCACATTTGCTGAATGAACCATGCTAACTGACCAAACGAGACAGGGTCCTGAAACAAACGTCTCCCTTAAACACATTTGTACTATTATCTGTAAACATTTTGACATATTTATGGCAACCAGACCCATATTACACATCATTTATTGGTATCTTATTCATACAGAAAATGTTTCCCCGAACAGCACCCGTTCATTACTAAATCAATGATAATGTAATGCTATAATGCAATATTAGTGTGCGCTACATTTGTAGAGTTACAGAAGCAGAGCTAAAGTCAAGTCACACTGCACCATCAGACGTAACACTGCATCTTAGAGCACAGCAGTATATTCACTCACTCTCAGGGAAAAGAGACATTGCTCAGCTCTTGAGTTGTGGTGGTCATCATGAGATAGGACAGTTTTGCCTGTCAGGGGGGTGTGACGTCTCAGGACAACCGGTTCAGTTGCACAGATAGTTAGAAGCTGACACTTCTGCTTGAGCTCCTCCTGTAGTATAGACAATAATGGTCTACTATAGTTTTTAAAACTTGCACACACAACTCCAAAAACACAGTTATAATCTAATCCAGTGGCCAAAACGGGCAGAAGCGTATTCTTATGTGTTTGATGGTGAATGCGTATTCATAATAAAGTCAGGTTATGCTGGAGACAGTTCCATACCAAAGAGTTCGTCATGTATTACTATAAACAGACAGTTGATCCCGCCTTAAGCAAAGCAGTTTCACGGATGGCATCCAGTTACCAAAGCTGTGCATGTAAATGAAAGCGTATCAAGTGAACTCATTTGTGTATGTCTGCGCAAATCTGAAATGGCATCTCAATTTAGCGATGGTCAACAGAACAACTGAGCCACATGGAGAAACAAAGAGCTGCTTTGCCAACTCTTTAATGAACTTCATTGTGCATAAACTAACATTGAGGCCTTTATGCTTGAATTAACGCTTCAAGGCCTGGCTAAGCTAGAAATAGACATTTCCAAGAATCGCTGTGATCGACTGTTGTTTAAAGGGCATCTAATACACAGAAATGACTTTACGGTGGTGTTTAACCCCAGTAGTGTGTGTGTGTGTGTGTGTGTGTCTGTCTGTCTGTGTGTGTGTGTCAGCAGTGTGTGAGTATCTCCAGCAGTCTCTAATGGTGAACACGAATCAATTGCAGATGAATTAAAAGCAGAAACACTTTGATTGACATTCTCTCTTTGTACGTGTCATCAGAGGGGGAAAGCCCCGCCCACTAGTGTCCATCTCTCCATCTCATTAGCATAAACAGCAGCCCTGAGTGAGAAGCAGCCGTCTGTCCATCATTAGAGTTTTGAATCTGCCACTATGCTGATGCACAGGCGTCTGTAGCTCCGCCCTCATCTGAAAAGAGCCCAATCTCATTTGCATTTAAAGCGACAGTCACCAAAACACCACAATTAGGATGAGAGCCTGAAAGGGTCAGTTTCAGAGAGCTGGAGAACATTATCTGTGTGTTATTCTCAGCTCAAACTCACACACACACTCTCTAGAGACAGCAGAGACGTGTTTTACAGCTCCGGTTTGCGGGTGCTCCGGTTTCCCCCACAGTACAAACACATGCGGTACAGGTGAATTGGGTAGGCTAAACTGGCCGTAGTGTATCAGTGTGAATGAGTGTGTGGATGTTTCTCAGTGATGGGTTGCGGCTGGAAGGGCATCTGCTGTGTAAAACATATGCTGGAATAGTTGGCGGTTCATTCCGCTGTGGTGACCCCTGAAAAATAAAGGGACTAAGCTGAAAAGAAAATGAACGAATGAAAGTCTGGCCCTGGTAAACCTGATTGGAGCATCTCTACACGCGATGTAGGCCTGTGTTTGCAGCGTTCTGCGGCTGGATCTCACCGTGGGCTTCTTGAGTTTCTTTCTCAGGAGTGTCAGGTTTTCAGATCTCTCTCTCTGAACCTCGGAGCACTCGCGCACACACTGAGAAGGCTTTCATCTGGCTGATCGGAGCAGATATAGATGCTGTAACAGAGGTCAGAGTGCTGACAGGAGGACACACACACCAGCCCGCTTTCTCAGGACCATTATTAGAGGAATATCACGGGTTAACACTCCACGGCCACCTGCTGGTTAACACTGTTGAGTATTTTTCAGTGTTAGTAATCGAGTGTTAAGTAATAGATCAGTGATTAGTATTTATTTAAATTAGCGCATCGCAAATGTGCCTCAATCGCATCATTCAATTCCTTCAACTTAGTCTCTACTTTCAGGCGTCGCCACAGTGGAATGAACCGCCAACTATTCCAACATATGTGTCACGCAGCACATGACTTTCCAGCTGCAACCCAGTACTGGGAAACACCCATACACACTCATTCACACACACACTCATACACTTCGGCCAGTTTAGTTGGTCAATTCCCCTATAGCGCATGTGTTTGGACTGTAGGGGAAACCGGAGCACCCGGAGGAAACCCACGCCAAAACGGGGAGAACATGCAAACTGAGAAACACTAACTGACCCTGGTCGACCAGCGTTTCTTCATGGGTAAATAGGTGCTTGAGAACTTTTAGTGCCACATTGGCTGTGGTCCATCAAAGCACAGTACGGTGAAGAAGGGACACTCAGGGTTTAATCTCCACTGAACACAACCTGAAAGCTTTGGAGATACAGTATCTGCCATTACTCAGCTCTGCATGTGTGTGTGTGTGTGTGTGTGTGTGTGTGTGTGTGTGTGTGTGTGTGTGTGTTATGGTAGTCACTCAACACACTCCTAAGTCTGATGACAGAGGACACAGCAGTCAGGGCTTGTTCTTGTTCTCTTGGCAGTGCACAGATGCTCCAGCTCCTCTTATCTGTGTCCTGCTCAGTGTTTAGGGTCTGTTTACAGCTGCTCACTTCATGCCTTTCACTGATCAGATAATACATTTCCATTTACACTCCACCACATCAGTACATTTACACTAAAACACTATACTGTACCTCTTCTCAACAATCCTGTAGTGCTGTAAGCAAATTTAGCTAGGTTACGTTGACTGAGGGTGTACTCACACTAGGTACAGTTGCCTTGAACCAGGCTGAAGCACGCTTGTCCCCCCTCCAGTCTCCCCTGACGGCCCACACTCACATTCCATTCGGCCCTGAGCACGGTTACATCATCTGATGTGCTGTTCAGTAAGAAGCGCTCTCGCTCAGCGCAGTGGACGTTTCTTTAGTTATGTCATTAGTCGTTTGGGATGCAGCGACACACACAGCCAAATAACCCGCTGAACAGATCATAAATGATCATAAAGTCCTGGTGCTGCAGGTATGAGGAGGTGTGCTGAAGGTGCAGCTGATGTTCAGTGAGGGGTTTGAGTCTTTAATAATCTCCCACAGTTTGTGTTCATTCAACAGTAAGAATGATTAATAAACATGTATGGAACAGTGCCTTAAATGTCTCGTCTCATCTTCAGTTTCGGGCTCAGGCGCACAGTACCGCATCAAAGCCCAACCGAACCGCTCTCTGAAACACCTCTTCCAACCTGGCCTGGGCCGGCCAACTGAACAACACCTGAGCTCAATTCAGAGCACTCACACTTCTCAAACGATCTGGGAAACGGGCTTGGGCACGGTTCTGATAGCCTAGTGTGAGTGCGCCCTAAAGCATCAGATACACAGCATTTTAATTCAGTCATTTTACACTGTATATGTGCAACTCAGGCTCGTTATGAAAACGTACCCCTGTATATATTCTGTTTTTGTCTTTCCTGCTTTCTGGAACCGTTCTTCACCGGGATCAAATCCCCTCATCGCGGTCAACTCCTCTCTGCGTCTCAAATCTTCTGACATGCGCGGCGAGCCACTGGACAAACTGGTAATAGCAGGAAAGCCGTCCATACAGAGGCAAGCGGTCAGCTGGTAGCGCAAGAAAGAAAACGGCATCATACCACGTTCATTTTAAAGACGAAATGCAGCCATACGTACTCCTGGCTTCATAATTAGCGATCTCCAGAAATGTATACAGGGGTACTCTTGCAGAATGAGCCTGTGTTGCATATTCAGCATACGAGTGAATTTTATATATCTACACAGGAGGATTTGCTCTGCTGTGCTTCAAACATCATCACACACACTGCAGGCAGCATTACTGTCATTATAGACTAAACGTTTAGACTGACTGTTTTTGTCATACAGACATCATGAAAATCTGTCATTAGTGTCTAACACACAGAACACTACTACTGGAGTACTGCATTTGGGTTTGAGTTTACTCACACTGTTAGAAACGTCTGCTCTACATAGTATGAGTGTGAGCATGAAGGGATTTCTGATGTACTACATCTGCTGATTATCATGATCACATGACCTACACCTCACAGGATATAGAGAGTCTGGTGCTTATCATAAAAAAGCCATGGAGTGAGCAGGTGATAAACAGCAGCCCCGTTACACACACACACACACACACACACACACTCCGCCCCCTATCATCACATCAAACGATGCCCACGCTGACCTTTCTGACCCACATCAGCCACCGTACCGAATCAAGCCCTTCAGGAATCCAGCTGTTGAACTGTGGCCTGCCCTGAGGAAGCGGGATCCAGCCCTCCTCTGCTGTCAGATGAGCAGAGCCAACAACAGGGGCCATTGAAGACATCACAGCTAGAGAAGAAGAACAGCACTGCAGAGGAGCAGCACTGCTGCAACACACACACACACGCACACACACACGCACACACATACTATATACAAATACAAACACAAACACACACACACATGCTCTGTCTCACAAACACTCACACACAGTCCGGTGTGTTTGGGGTCTCCCAGGTTTCCAGGTTGCCTTCTATTGTTCTCCATTTCCAATTCTGACTCAGGCGACACTGCTGGCCAGCAGACGAGTGTGTGTGTGTGTGTGTGTGTGTTCTTATAGACTGAGCTTGTGGTGATTGGGGTGAAGGTGGCTTCATATTTCACACATTCAGTCTTTCTTCATATAATTCTAGATATTAAAGCTGCTGTGTGTGAGTGTTTGACTCTTCTGCATCATAAAACACCATCATATGTGTGCAGATATTTAGAAACATGCTCAGTGAACATTCCTGTTTATCTGAAACACACTGCTGAAGTCAGATATTCTGCTGTGATCATGTGTGTTACGTGTCTTTGTTTTGGTCATTTAACCCGCCCCCCTTCCAGTTTAGCCAATTATATTTCAGCACGAGGGTTGCCAGATGGTGGAAAACAACATATTTCATTCATTCAGTCAGGAAGGCTCCTAAAGCATGCATTCATGACTGAAATGCGACCTCTGGTGGACAGTAGCAGACTCTGAAATGGGACGCAGAGTTCCACATCAGGTTATTAATGAGCAAATAATATAATATGACGAGTGTAAACATTAGGTGAGCAGGTCACACTGTGACCCTGCAGTGATGAGCAGTTAGCTGTTAGCAGCAGACGAAACACCACAGAAATGTAAATCCAGCCATTCAGCAGCACAGAATAGTGCACTCACTGCACTCCAGCACAACGGTCAGCTTTATAATCTACTGAATACATATTAAAGCTCTTGAACATGATTAACTGTAGATGCTGAATCACTGATATGTGTTGGTTTCCACTGAGCCTCAGTTCTAGAGTTCAGTTTCAGATGGCTTAGTTTATTCTCCAGATCTGAGCTGAACTATCTGCTGCTGCTTTCAGTATATGGTGATAAATGTCCTGTCAGACTCACATTATCAGCATTAACACTGAATAAAGCACATGAGCTGTACCTGAGCTGATCAGTGTTCTGTTGTTCAGCTGTGAGAATCAGAAGCTGTATCTATTATATCAATATCAGGTGTTGGTTAGGACAAAAACTCCTCTTAATATGGAGAATAATCCTTTCATTGTGTGCAGTTGTTTTTAGTTAGAACACAACTCCAACCAGCCTTAAATCAGCGTTTAGGCTCAATAGTCAGGCACACTCACGTCTATCTGGCAACCTGCATGGACTCGTTAGAGGAGCCGAGTGAAACTGTGTTTTGATCCAGGAGTGCAATACCAAGTTCAAACACTGGGTGTCAGACTTCCATACTGCCCCTTTATGTATTGCTTGACGATTCTCAATAGTGAATCAGCCAGCGACTCTCAGACTACAGTAGGGCTGAGCGATATTGGACAGATCTGACACTGCCGTTTAATTTTACTATGATAAATATTGCAATATAAAACACATGTGAATCCCTAAATACAGAAACTACACATTACCAGATGATTTCACACTCTAGATGTTAAGTCAGTGAGAGCCCCTGTCTGCTATATTTATAATAGTTCAAACAAAGAGAGCAGTTATCAGGCAGATTTCTGACCACACTGATGTTGTACAGCAGCTCAAGTAACAAGAAGCTAATTTAGGCTAGTCGTTTTTAGACACAATCATGTCTGTTTTTCTGTTTGGCCAAAAGCAATCACAGCCGAGGCAGAAGACTCAATGGTTCCCCTCATCAAGGGGCAGTTCACACAGAAATGCACATCTCCTCATCATTTACTCGGCCTCGTCTGCTTTTATGAGTCTCTCTCTTCATAATCAAACTCACTGACTTCCAGAGTAGGAATAAAACATCACTATGGGAGTCAATGGGTCCTAGCAGTGAGCATTTTTCTAAATATCTTCTTTTGTGTTCAACAGAAGAAATACTTTTTGAATAAGTGAATACATTATTATTGTTATTATTAAATTTTTTTATTGTTCTTCTTATTATTATTATTTCGTTTTGAGCCTACACTCCATCTTTATCTTTGTAGATCATCTGTTTAATTTGGATGCATGCAGAGACTTGATGCAGAAACACTTTGATTGACATTCTCCCTTTGTACGTGTCATCAGAGGGGGAAAGCCCCGCCCACTAGTGCCCATCTCTCCATCTCATTAGCATAAACAGCAGCCCTGAGTGAGAAGCAGCCGCCTGGCCATTAGAGTTTTGAATCTGTCACTATGCTGACAAACAGCCGTCTGTAGCTCCACCCTCTTCTGAAAAGAGCCCAATCTCATTTGCATTTAAAGCGACAGTCACCAAAACACCACAATCAGGATCAAAGCCTGAAAGGGTCAGTTTCAGAGAGCTGGAGAACATTATCTGTGTGTTATTCTCAGCTCAAACACACACACACACACACACACACACACACACACACACACACACACACACACACACACACTCTAGAGACATTCTCTACATCTGGTATAAAGGGGCAGAACAGGTCTCTCTATTGTAAGCGCAGTATAAACACAGGCTTCACTGATGATTCATTCAGTCGCATTAGTAAAGTCACAGAGAGAAAGGCGAACAGGAAGCTTTGATTGGAGTGTGATTATGACTTCCTCTATTGCACAACTCACACCTGATCTCACCTGCTGGCTTTACTTTAGATCTGTTCAGGAGTTCGTCAGCATTTCACTATAACACACACACACACACACACACGCACACACGGCTTGATAGGTCTTTTAAACTGGTTGTGCTGGTCTGACAGGTCGGGGTGTGCGGCGGCAGGCTGTGGGAGTGTGTTATACACTGGAACTGCTGCTTTATTTCTGTCCCACTGAGGGTAGAAATGAACACAAGTGTCTCACACTCACTGCTGTCACCATATACAGCTGAACTCGGAATTATTCACCCTCCTGTATATCTTTTCCCCAATTTCTGTTTATCAGAGAGCAGATTTCTCCAGCACATCTCTGATCATAACAGTGTTAATAACTAATCTCTAATAACTGATGTCTGTTCTCTTCACCATGATGACAGCACATAATATTAGACTAGATATTCTTCAAGACACTAGTATTCAGCTTAAAGTCACATTTAAAGGCTTCACTAGGGTAATTAGGGTAAAGTTAGGGTAATTAGGCAAGTCATTGTATAACAGTGGTTTATTCTGGAGACAATCCAACACTAATATTGCTGAAGGGGGCGAATAATATTGAGCTTAAAATGGCTTTAAAACTATTAAAAACTGCTTTTATTCTAGCTGAAATAAAACAAATAAGACTTTCTCCAGAAGAACAAATATTAGAGGAAATACTGAGAGAAATTCCTCAATCTGTTCAACAGCATGTGGGAAATAATTGAAGAAGAATAAATATTGGAGGAGGGTGAATAATTCTGACTCCAGCTGTATAAAGCTTTAATATTGATAAATCCCTGATTAGCGTTTATTAGCGGTTCCACACCAGGAAATTCAATTAAATTCAATTTGATCTACATAGCACAGTTTAACACAACCATCGCTGACCACACTGTAAATAATGCTGGGCTCCACACAATAGATTTGAGGGACTTAAGTTAACGTATTAGTTTTTACAAAATTAAGTTGATTGAACATAAAACTGTTAAGTTTTCCCCAAAAAACTAAAGAATTGGGTTGCCGCAGCTCATTTCAAATGAGTAGATCAAACAAACAAACAGCAAATGTCATTTTTGAATGTAAAGTGCTTCACAATGTCAACTAACCAACCAACCAACCAACCAACCAACCAACCAACTAACTAACTAACAAACTAAATGAATTAATGACCAAGCACTGTCTGGTATTGCAAAGGAAAGACCCATGGTGGATGATCAAACAGTATGAGCCAATCTGGCAACACCGAGACTCGGTGGATATTTGGGCTTTTAGCCAGTAAATGACCACCTGGCAACCACTCATAGCAACTGCCTAGCGTAGTTATGCGCTAAAAACAGTTGAGACACCTTAGCAACAGCGTGACTACAGCCTAGCATCGCACTGGCATGTTTTACACAGGCAAACAGCAGTTTAATGATGGACATTACTGGAAAAACACGTATATTTCATGTAGAGATGCCATTTTTATCAGATAAATCATGCAAAGGTGCGTCTGCTGAATGTGGATTACTGAGAATGCAAAGCTGTGATGATCTCTGTGTTTATAATGAAGATAAAGCAGCAGAGATCCGGGCCCGTATTTATCAAGCCTCTGAGAATTACTGTGCCCAGAACTGATCAGCAGTACAGAAACACTGCTGTGCTCAACAGCTCCTCATCAGGCAGCTCTGCTGTCTTTTAAATGCAGTTCAAGAGTAAACCGTAAAGGATTAGTTCACCCCTAATTAAAGTTCTGTGTGTAATGGCATTTCACTGTCATCACTGACACTGACGTTCATTGTATTGTATCATAATCAGGGTATTTCATTGTCATGTTTGGATTCTAGTATGAATCAGTGACTCCAGCATTCTTCAAAATATCTTCTTTTGTGTTCAACAGAAGAAAGAAACTCATGAATGTTCATAACGAGTAGAGAGTAGTTAGTGCTTTATTACTTTATTACTAGCACAAATTTAAGTGGATTGAACATAAAATGGTGACGCAGTGGGTAGCACGATCGCCCCACAGCGAGGAGGTTGCTGGTTCAAGTCCCGGCTGGGTCAGTTGGTGTTTCTGTGTGGAGTTTGCATGTACTATTTAAGACATATGCTGGAATAGTTGGCGGTTCAGTCCGCTGTGGCGACCCCTGATGAATAAAGGACTAAGCTGATGAATGAATGACATCCACATCAGTCTGGAGGTCAGACAGCACTGTATTGCTAAGTTGATCCTGGTTTGTGCGAGCTCCTTTCCTGGATCCGTGACTGATCACTGGAAAAACCCAGAGCAGAAAACAGGGAATGAGCTGATATCAGGAGGAGGAGAAGAAGAGCAGGAGTCGAGCTGCTGTGTGTAAGAGTGTGTGTAAGTATGTAAGTGTGTGTGTGTGTGCGGGGGGAAAGCACTTCATGTTGAGAACTCAGGGAAGCAAGCACCCAAAGCATGTTCGGCATCCAGAGCTGCTCTGCCAAGATGCTCCTCGTCTCCATTTCAGGATCCTAAAAGGAGTGTGTGGAGATCCAGGAGTGTGTGTGTGAGCATGTCAGGACACCCCTCAGAGTGTGTGTGTACACAACAGCAGACGCTCACTGCTCATGCTGATCCTCTCTTCATTAGCAAATACTATTATCCACAAAGACTATTACTCCGTCACTACTCAGACTGTTACTCTACCATTACTACAGCAGTATTATATTACACAGGATTCATCTGTTCCTCTGCCTGAACACTGATGGACTCCTCAGGAAATCATCAAACGCTCTTCATGTCATTCGCTAGTGTATTTATATGTGCTTATAGAGGATTTATGATGTTTATGCAGATATGCACTGCCCTGAAGAATAAACCCAATCATCCACAAGTCCTCTGGTGACATTATACTCATACCGCAATATTTATCCTAGAAAATGATGCTCTGTTAGACTTTACCATTAATAATAATAACAGTGATTTACTGTATTTATAAATGACACCGTCAAAACAAAACAAATGATATACCCAGAAATCATTTTAAATGCATAATAGATGAGAGAGTAGTGCAGATGAAGAGTAGTGCAGATGAGTAGTGTGAGTAGTTACTCTTCCTGCGTTCACTAACACTGTAAGTTGCTCAAGCGCTGTTATTTTTCCAGTAAATCAGCAGATGACACACACACCATAACAAACACTGTCATGCGATTATCTTGCGTTCAGATTCCTGATGTCTGAACTCTGATCAGTCTTATGAGTCACTGAACCACTGGATGACTGCAGACAGGCTAAAACAGCATTGGAGAGGCTTTCCAGTCAGATTATCTGCTGGGTAATCAGTCACATGATCTGAGGAGGCTAGATCACAGGCCTTTATTTATTTGAGTGTGTTTCTGTAGTAGTTTCCTCACAAATATTTCCGCATTAAATGAGTATAGTTTATGTGCATTCTTAAAGTCTTTAAAGTATTTTTTTCCAAAATGCGCTAATAATATTGAGGATGGATTAATAGCTTAAAGCAATTTCATTTAAATAGATCTTTGATTATTAATGATTATTTTTAGGGTCATAAATATATTAATGTTATAATTTATTTCATATTTATTCAGTTTTTTCAAAGTGGAAGGTTTAAAAACTTTAAATGATAAATGATCTCCATTATTACTGGGATTGTGGTTGTGAAATCAGCTGTTCTTTATTTATATTGATGGGATAATCAATATTGAGTACTCGATATTTAATTATTGGGATTGAGTTATCGGTATTAAGTTATCGATATTGAGGTATTGATATTGAGTTCTCGATATTAAGTTATGTTACCAATATTGAGCTATCGGTATTGAGTTATTGCTATTGAGATATCGGTATTGAGTTATCGGTATTGAGTTATCGGTATTGAGTTATCGGTATTGAGTTATTGGTATTGAGTTATCTGTATTGAATTATCAGTATTGAGTTATTGGTATTGAATTATCTGTATTGAATTATCGGTATTGAGTTATCGGTATTGAGTTATTGGTATTGAATTATCGGTATTGAGTTATCAGTATTGAGTTATCGATATCGAGTTGTCGGTATGGAGTTGTCGGTATGGAGTTATCGGTATTGAATTATCGGTATTGAGTTATCAGTATCGAGTTATCAATATCGAGTTGTCGGTATTGAATTATCAGTATTGAGTTATCAGTATTGAGTTATCGGTATTGAGTTATCAGTATCGAGTTATCAATATCGAGTTGTCGGTATTGAATTATCGGTATTGAGTTATTGGTATCGAGTTATCAGTATCGAGTTATCGGTATTGAGTTATCGGTATCGAGTTATCAGTATCGAGTTATCGGTATTGAGTTATCGGTATTGAGTTATCGGTATTGAGTTATTGGTACTGCTTCTACATCATGCATTCCTAGTTTTGTAGTCCTTTCATGAATTGTTTGTTTTGACAATGTAAATATACAAATGACTGCATTGACTAAAGTGTCCATAGTAAAATCTAATTAAATGAATTAAATCAAATAAATTAAGTTGTAGTGCATTGGTCAGTTCTCCTGCCACCTCAGTTCATCTCTTCTGATTGCTCTTCTTGATTTGATTATTATTGTATTTGTGCTCTTGCGCAACACACATCAGCTCAGAGGTACACACTGTTCCTCACCGGCTGAAGTCATCGCTGAGTCATTTTCCAGGCTCCTGATTGGTCTGCTTCAGAAAACCCTTTTTTCTTGCTCGGTGTCTTTGTGTCAGAATAGCGGTGACAATGCAGTCGAGCTTCACAGGAAGACAATAGCAAGTGTGTGCTCTGGGTGTCAAAGAGTGTGTGTGCGTCACTGTTTCTGAAGCAGCACACACTGATATATTCTGGAGAGACTTTACTGGGGAAACACTGGCTCAAAGACTCTCTGGAATATGTCTTAAAGGCACAGTCCACCACACAAACATGATCATTTCCTCTTCTAATGCTGAAGAAGATATTTAACTATAAATATAGATTAAAGCGAGAGTTCACCCAGTGAAGATTAATTCAGCATGTACTCATCCACATGTGATGAGTATTTTTGGGTGAACTATCCCTTTAAACGTGCTCCGGTCAGTCAGGTCAGATCTGTAGATGTTTGTGATTTGTGAGTTTTGTTCTCGTCTACGTGATGTAAGGGTAAGGCGGAGCGTCCTATTGAGTCACAGGTGCCATGCAAATACTCTTAAAACAGCATGCAAATGTCATGTAAATCAGCCTGGCTTATATGAGTGTGGAATGTGCCATGAGGAAAGCACTGGAACATGTGCTGATACACACATCTCTACATCTCTGTCCTGCATCTTCCTCTGTCATCAGTGGAAATTAACCATCTCTGATTTACACAACATGAGTTATGGAGTTATTGACTTATTATTTCCACTGGTCTGCTACAGTCTAAATCATACACTAGAGGTTTTATTAGTTCACACTGAGCTGATATAGTTATGTTCTGTGTTTTATTTTCATTTAACATGTTTAGTACTTCTGTTGGCATGTTTAGTATTAGTGTGGACATTTCTTCTCTGTTTTATGTAAGGGATTACATCATTGTTTGTTTACTAGTGTCTTATTACAGTTAATTCTTCAATTGGAAATCACTACATTAATGAGATTTCTGTGTTAAAAACAAGACATTTAATGAAAATCTTCATAACTAAACATTTGAGCACTGAATCAAACATTTCAATTCATTAAGTGAATTAATAAAAGAATTAATATTTTATTTCAGAAGGAATGCATTACATTGATCAGAAGTGACAGGGTACACATTTATAATACTGCACTACTGTATTTTATTTTAAATAAATTGTTCTTTTAACATTTCTGTTCATCAAATAATTAAATCATGAATTAAATAATGGTTTTCACTATATATATATATATTTATATATTAGTGGTGTAACGGATCACAAATCTCCTGGTTCGGATTACATTATGGTGTTTTAGTCATAGATCAGACCATTTTTCAGATCAGCCAGAAAGGGCAGGAGAATGTCATCTGCCTTCCATTAATTACAGAAACAGCACTGCAAGACACTTTTAGTCTTAACAAACAGAACTGAGAAGCTGTAATTTATTAAAAATAAGATGAAGAAATAATCAGCTGAATAAAGCTAAACTGTAGAATATTCAGCGCTGTGATAAACCCACTGTACTGCTGCTGTTGCTGATAACACTACATGTAGAAATCTAACATTAGCATTATTATAAACCCATGTTTATTTAGTCTCATCTTCAATAAATCATTCAGTTCCTCTCATTCATCTTCATCTTTCATTGCTGGATGATCATTTCTGAAGAATTATTCACTGGCAGGTTTCTGATGGCCGGTTGTCGCCACCTACTGGTGAAATCATGTAACTGCTGCCTACAACTTTCATTTTTGAGTGTTGTTAAAGTGTTGTATATGACGGTGATTTTAATCTTCACCATAAACATCAGTGGTGTTATCTGAACTAGTTTGCATTTACAGATTTGAATGTTAATTGGATTATAAACGTATGCAAATCAGCATCATTTATAATTGATGTTGCATGGGTGTTGAGATCTCCATCTTTTAATGATTAATTGTACAGCTTACACCTTTAATAACCTAAGAAACCCAGCACATCCCCACTAACCCACCACAACATCCTCCATCATCAGCATATTTACAGGAAAGACTAAATGCTTTCACATGTGAATTAAATGAAGCGAGAGGCGATCTCTCTGTGATAGTTACACATTCAGGATTAATCTACAAGCAAAATAAGTGTATTAATCTGCGTGTCACGTGTGTTCCTGTGATCCCTTACACCCCTAATATAAATATATATAAAGGCATCTTTTAAAACCTTTGAACAGTAAATATAATGACTCAGACTCTTTTGCACACCTTCTTAACCCTCTCCCCACAACTTACAGTCCCCTTAAACATTGATACACACTTAACACCGCACAGCATGCAGAGTGCTCATGCTGCTGCTGCACTCCTGGTTAGAGCTGATCTGCATGTCCCTGCTCTACTGTAAGTGTAATGACAGTGAAGATGAATCGAATCTAATGTTTTCCCTTATAGTGTGTGTGATCCTAATGTAGTGTGTGTGTGTGTTTGCAGGCTCAGTGTGGTCCCCCGAGGGCCCCGTCCCCATGGACCTGCGTGTGGGAGAGCGTCTGCTGCGGCCGGGCTCGGGTTCAGACACGGCCTTCCTGTCCCCGCTGCACCCTCAACTGCTGATCGGATACAACACACAGCACTGTTCCCAGTACAGCCAACAGCAGCTGCAGCGCATACAGGTGCGTCATCACACGCTGATCCTAGTACAGTATATCACAACACACTGACCCCAGAACAGGACTAAAGGTCTGATCTTCCCCAAACTTCCCAAAACCCTGCACAGCTAGAGTCAGAGCTCCAACAGCACATGTAGTGTGTATGGGCTGTTCAGCTGAAGGCTGTGTGTGTGTGAGGCTCTGATCAGTCACACTGTCTCCTCTCCTCCTCACAGCAGTATAACATGGAGCAGCACCTCCAAGACCAGGAGCAGGCCAAACAGCAGCTCCAGCAGCTCAAACACAAGGACAAGAGTCAGCAGAGTGAGTCACACACACACACACACACACACACACACACACACACACACACACACACACACAGAATCATCATCCTTTACAACAGCTGATCAGACTCACTGTGCCTGCTTAAAGGAAGAGTTCAGTCAGAAAGAGGACAGTCCTCGATGGTGTACAGAGTTACAGTAATACAGCAGAGCTCAAACCTGACGTCACCATTCACAAATGATCAACTATTAATAATGGCTGACAATGAAAATCCATCCAGATCCAGCAGTCTCCAGAAGTATTACTCCACACACTGTATTGTACATAAACCATATCAATATCTGCATATGAGTCAATAATAATACTGAAATTAATATGAGAACTGAGGCAGCACGGTGGCTCAGTGGGTAGCGTTGTCCTTTCATAGCAAGGAGGTTGCTGGTTCGAGTCTCAGCTGGGTCAGTGGGTGTTTCTGTGTGGAGTTTGCATGTTCTCCCCGTGTTGGCGTGGGTTTCCTCCGGGTGCTCCGGTTTCCCCCACAGTCCAAACACATGCGCTATAGGGGAACTGATCAACTAAACTGGCCGTAGTGTATGAGTGTGTGTGTGTGAATAAGTGATTATGGGTGTTTCCCTGTACTGGGTTGCAGCTGGAAGAGCATCCGCTGTGTAAAACATATGCTGGAATAGTTGGCAGTTCACTCTGCTGTGGTGACCCCTGATGAATAAGAGGGTAAGCTGAAGGAAAATGAATGAATGAATAAATGAATAAATATTCACACATTCACATATGCAGATGAGCAGGTTCAGTGATGGGCTAAAGCAGTGTATAGCTGAACAGTAAAGGTTCTTTATCCAACACGCTACAGTCAACTCAACCACTATTATCAGCACAGAAATGACAGAGCGAGAGGGTCTCTGGTGTTTTCACCTGGTTTTCCAGTGCCCTGGACCTGATTGTAAATGGTGTTTAATAATAAACTGTTGTTTGTAATGTGCAAAAGGGAGATGGAGGCTGTATTAAGAGGTTTAGAAATGCACCACATGAGCTGACAGAAGTGCATCTGATAGTCTGTGGGCTCCTTGACTTCACCTCAGCTGAACTGGGCAATGGCTGCCTCAGGAAGCGGCTCTGAGAGTAAAAACAAAACTCTGTGGTTAAAACAGATGGGAGGAGTCTCCAGTGAACACGGGAACCCTGACGCCCTATATAGGGCACTTACTGTCACTGACCGGCCGCTTACAGCAACGCAAACCAGCAACATAACCTGCGGCTTCTGCTGGATGACTGCATGAATAATCATATCATATACTGCTTCAATGTGCACCTATTATGCAGAAATGACCTATATGTGTGTGTGTGTGTGTGTATGTGTGTGTGTCAGCAGTGTGTGAGTATCTCCAGCAGTCTCTAATGGTGAACAGTAATTAATTGTGTTTGTTCTAATCAGACTTGATGCAGAAACACTTTGATTGACATTCTCTCTTTGTACGTGTCATCAGAGGGGGAAAGCCCCGCCCACTAGTGCCCATCTCTCCATCTCATTAGCATAATCAGCAGCCCTGATTGAGAAACAGCCGTCTGTCCATTAGCCATTAGAGTGTTTGAGCTGCTGAAGATAATGTCAGCATAGACTAAGAGGATTCTAGATGTGGAGTTTTAGATGAACAGAGACAGGAGCGACATAGACTGACAGAAGACTGAACACACACTCACACTGAAGCACACATGACCAGCACTGACAACACACACACTGCTGTTCTACATCTGTCACTTTACTGACGCGCAGGTGTATGTAGCTCCACCCACTTCTGAAAAGACCTGATGTGACTGGCTGGTGGTTTTGATTGACAGGTGCAGTGGCAAGTGCGCTGGTGAAGCAGAAGCTGGCTCAGGTGATCCTGAAGAAGCAGAAGCAGCAGGCCGTGCTGGAGAGAACCAACTCCAACCCGCTGAGCAGCCCGTCTGTCGCATACCGGTCAGAGAACACCCCTCACTGCGCGCACACACACACACACACACACACACACACACACACACACATACACACACACACACACACACATTTGTTCTAGCTTTTAAGAGAAGTGTTCTGTGTGTGTGTGTTTCCACAGGGAGCTGGTTCCGGATCCCAGCGCTCCTCTACAGCCGCTTCTGTCCTCCTCTAAACCAGTGCTCAGTGATGGAGCAGAAGAACCACCGCTGAGGAGAGCAAGTACGTCCAGCACACACACACACACACACACACACACACACACACACACACACACACGAGTCTGTCATTTAGCAGGTGTGTATTTGAAAGCATTCCAGCGCCACAGCCTCAATCACACACACACACACACACACACACACACACACACACTGCAGCTCTGCCTCCAGGCTCTCGGTGTGAGCGTGTCCTGGTGTAACCTCTGTTCATGTATCTCACACACTCATCATAACAGCACAGCTCTGGCCCGTAGCTCATGTCAGCTCATCAGCACAGGCTTGATCCTCACTCATTCACTCACACTGATGTTCATATTGATGACTGAGTGAATGAAGCTCTTCTGTCTGTGCTGTTCCCTCGTCTATAAACACTATCAAGACTAAATCATCATTATTTTAAAGAGTGTGTTAGTTATGCATCTATGAGGGTCTAAACACTCACACACTGCTGAACACACACAGGATGATCAGCAACACACACATATCTTTACAGATCAAAACAATTAAAGGATTAAAATGATCCAGAAAGGATGATGTTCTCCATCAATATAAACAGCACTGCCTCCAGGCCTTCTTCACCTCGGGGGGCTTCTTCAGTTCATTCATGACCATCTGCATCTGTATAATGTGATTATTATCAGCAGTATTATTGATTATCTGCAGATTTAGATCTGTTTTAATAAACACACGTGTAGATGTGTCCAGCTGTGGGGTTTTGGAGACGTCTGCATCACCATATGGGTCATCAGAACAGGACGTGTGTTTGGATATAACTCAGTGTTTTGACCACACTTCATTATTATTGATCATTTATTCCTCTGCTGGAGATTAGAACTGAATTTAGAAATAGTTTTGATCAAATCTGTGTGTTTAATAAAGGAGATTAAATATGTGGGCTGATGGATGTGTTCAGTGGAGGGAGTTTCCACCGACTCCTCACTCCAGCAAAGTAAAGGAGTAAAGAGTAAGAGTAAAGTAAAGAGCACGGCGGTGCGGTGGGTAGCACAATCGCCTCACCTCAATATCTGCATATGAGTCAATAATATTACTGAAATTAATATGGAAACGGAGGTGGCACGGTGGCTCAGTGGGTAGTGTTGTCATCCCACAGCAAGAAGGTCGCTGGTTCGAGCCTGAACTGGGTCAGTTGGTGTTTCTGTGTGGAGTTTGCATGTTCTCCCCCCATTGTCAGATTATTTTGCTTGTTTTAATGTAAAACTCTCTTCATTTTGACTCATTATGTCTGATAACAACACTATATTTAGTGCTGGTCTAGAAAATGCTTTTTGATTTAAGAGTTTGTAGATATTTGGACTAGAAACAAGACAAACTTAAATCAAGATGCATTTTCTAGACAAGTAACAACTATATTCTTGTTTTCAGAAATAATAGAGAGAGTTGTGATGTATGGAGTAAAGGAGAGCAGTCTCATGCTTGTTTATAGCAGATCTGTCTTTTATATGTGTCTGCATGTGTGTCTTCATTCTTTCTGGAGACAATGTCAATCTCAGCTGTTGATGTGGAGTCATCATAACCTACATTATCCATCAACACACACACACATGCTGGTTGTTTGTAGTGGGTGTGTGTGTGTGTATTTTTTTGATGGTGTTTTATACACTGATTTACACGCAGGGCTGTTATTCGTCATCATGTACTGTATGGCTACTTCTTTAATCATCAACACGTCTTGTCTTGCATGTTTTCCTGAACGCTGAAGCACACAGATCTCTCCGGAAGTGTTTTGTTGAGCATGCTGTGTTTTTGTTCGTGTTTTTCAGCCTCCGAGCCCAACCTGAAGGTGAAGCATAAGTTAAAGAAGCACCTGAACACCCGCAAGAGTCCACTGACCCGCAAGGAGAGCGCACCACCCACTGTTAAACACCGCACTCCTGATGCACTCGGTAAATAGCACACACACACACACACACACACACACACACACACACACACACACACACACACACGCGCATCAGTTAATCCAACACATGTAGAAATCTGATATGTGGTCGTTGATGCTAATCACACATGGCACATACAGGTTCATGTTTGGATTTCATGTACAGCGGGGGATATAAGTATTGAACACGTTCTCATTTTTCTCAGAAATCATGTCCTTAAAGGTGCTGTTGACCTGATATTTTCCCTGGATGTTGTTAACAACCAAAAGAAATCCAGATATGCAAAGAAAACAAGACTAATTAGTTTACAAATGAAGTTCTGTGTAATAAACTGAAATTACGCAGGGAAAAAGTGAACACATGAAGAAAGGGAGGTGTGGTTCAGCAGAGAAAGCCCAGACAGCAGCTGAAATCTCTCAGTAGTTCTTCAGCACTCCTCTGCCCTTCCTCAGTGTAAATGAACATCAGCTGCTTCAGTCCAACATCTACATTAGCAGGAGGATGAAGATGAACCCAGGGTGGACATTTCAGCAGGACAATGATCCAAAACACAGCAGAGGAGACTCTCAGATGCTTTCAGAGAAAGAAAATCAAGCTTTAGAATGGCCTAGCCAATCACCTGACCCGAATCCAATAGAGAATAAAGCTGAGATTAGATAGACGAGACCCACAGAAGCATCAAGGTTTTGACACTCTGTTGAAGTCTGTGAGAAACTCACACCTGAGCATTGATTGAGGCTTCATTCTCCATATGAGAGGTGTCTTTAAGCTGCAGCACCAATAAAAGCCTTTAATATAGAGTATTAAACACGCTTCAGTAGTTCAGCTCTCTCTCATTCTGTCATTACAGTGTTATTATGCATAACTAATTTTTAATTTGTTTGTTTTGTTTTATTTATGTGTGTGTGTTGTTTGGGTTTTTACTCAAATCTGCTTCATTTTCATGTCAACAGCTCCTTTAGAGAGATTATTCCCAGGAAACAACATGGCAATGTGTTTAATACTTATTTCCCCCACTGTATATACAATGTCATAAATCCAACATATATTGTCACTGAATATGTAAAAAAAAAAACACGGGAAATATTTTTTCCACACTGATGCCTCATATACATCCTCTTAAGATAAGATTCTTATTTTATTTTATTATTATTTTAAAGAAAGTTTATGTTGGAAAAAAAATGCAGACACTATTTTAAATGTTGTTTCTTTTTAAAGGAATATCTAAAATATTTTCATTTCATTATTCATTTATTATTGTAAAATATTAAATAATAAAATTTGATAGGGCAAATAAAAATCTTTTCCATCTGCGCCTTTAGAAAATCTCCTTAGCCTTTAGCTCTTTATGAGTCTAAAACTTCATTCTGTAACGCCAGGTTCACTACAGGAAGGCACAAGATCTCAGGATTATCAAAACGTATATTTATTTACAATAACTTACAAGGAAGACCACTGGAAGGACATGGTGTGAAGACAGACATCAACATAGCAAATACCAGACTAAATGACTAAACACAGGGACTTAAATACACTGGGGATGATGACAGTGATTACATACAGGGGATGAACACAGGTGACAAAGATGAACATTAACAAATGGTGGGAGCGGGAACAAAGAGCACATGGGGAAGGTCACATGATGAAAACAAAACACACAAGCAAGACACATTCATAATGGTCTTAAAAATGTCTTAAATTTAACTTGGTGAAACCTGCAGAAACCCTGAATATACAGCTGAGGGCAAAACAATTCAACATTATGTTCAATATTTAATATTTAAGGTCATTTAACCCATTTAAGGTCAATATTATTAGCCCCCTTCAGCAGTATTCGTTTTACATTATCTCCAGAACAAACCACTGTTATGTGCAGAAATGTGATGAATATTAATGTGACTGTGTGTGTGTGTGTGTGTGTGTGTGCGTGTGTGTGTGTGTGTGTGTGTCAGATTCATCCCCCAGCAGCAGCAGTACTCCAGTGTCCGGCTGCAGCTCCCCGAACGACAGTCTGCCCACTGAGAACGGGGCGTCCAGCAGCAGCCTGTCCCACGAGGTACAGCAGCCGACATATCATAGAACATAACACAATATATGAGTTCAGCATTGATATCGCATCCACAATAGTCACATGGGAAGCTCTGCAGTGTTGAGTCTGCATTATAGTTAAGCAGGAGACACAGGGGGGTATATGGTCTTTTAATTTCAGTCCGTCAGCCTCAGTGCTTACGGTCGACTGTCTTTTCATTGTAAACTCGTCACGTTTAAGATCTGATTTCTTAATAAATCCCTTCTCTTCACTGCCTGATAAATATATGATATAGAGTGGGTCTCAGACCAGATAAGAAGCACTGCATTAAATCACATTATTCAGCATCATGTCTTTAAAACATGTATTTTACTCCAGTATTCTCAATGGAGTACCTGTGCTCGCCTGCTGATCCTGACGACTCTTTCATCTAGAAACTCTCCTGTGAAACTGCATTCATATCGTAGTATTTATCAGAGAATAATGAAACATGTCAGACTGCTCCATGGTGTGCTGGTGAATATGGGATGTTCTGCTAATGCCACTGTAATCATCAATAATCTGGTTTCACTTTGATTTAAGGTCAAATTAATGATTTATTTAAACTCAGTAAGATCTTTCTTTTTTTAAAGTGTGTGTATATATATATCTATTCTATTCTATTATATTCTATTATATTCTATTATGAATGTGCACACACACACACACACACACACACACACACGGTGAGGCATGATGGGTGTTTGTATATCACTCTGGTAAAGGAAGCGGAGCATGTTTGAGGATAATGACATGTTTTAAACACAGACATTAGAGAAGGACAGCAGAGGACAGCTGCAGGACATACACACACACGCACATGCACACACACACAAACACACACACACGCACGCACGCACACGCATGCACATTAATGCACTCTCTGACGAGCTGCACACCCGAGACACGTCCACTCGCACGCAACAAACCATCACATGCACACACACATGTGCACAGATACACACGCGCACACATGCACACACACACACACACACACGGCAATATATAGAATATCTGTATAGAAATGACAGTTTGTGCACTATAAAACAATGGAAACCTGTGTAATCTGTGTGTGTGTGTGTGTGTGTGTGTGTGTGTGTGTGTGTGTGTGTGTGTGTGTGTGTGTGTGTGTGTGTGTGTGTGTGTGTGTGTGTGCGTGTGTGTGTGTGTGTGTGTGTGTGTGTGTTCAGGCTCAGAGGCTGCTGCTCCAGGACGGCTCTCTGTCTCACTTCACCGTCCAGAGCTCCTCTGGTCTGCCCACCATCACACTCGGCCTGCCTGCAAACAGCAAGGTGCCCGATCTCATCCTCAGTCCAGATCTACCGCGCTCACTAACACACTCACGTACATTCATCATCAACACTGAGCAGAACCAGCTGTTCTGAGTCATCTTTGGGGTGTTAAGGCTGGTTTATTCTTCTGTGTGAAGTGATCGGTGTGACCCACGGCGCCGGCCTTGTGCATAGCGTGCATTAATACATCGCTGCTCTACAGTAACTCTTCTGAACACTAGCTGTATGTACCAGCTGTATGTTTCCCCATTCGTTTGAGATGTGTGAGTGCTCTGAATCGGGCTCAGGTGTGGTTCAGCTGGCCGGCCCTGGCCCGGTTGGAAGAGGTGTTAAGCATCAGCATCAGCGAAAACCGAAGCGTGCTCAGGTTTAGAGGGTAATAATGCAGTGTGAGTGGGGGGCTTCAGCACGGTTAAAGGCAACTGTACCTAGTGTGAGTACACCCTAAGATGAAGTGTTTTAGATGTCAGTATCACTATTGATAGTTTTGAAGCTACAAAACAGCACCAACCTTCACACTGAGGAGAGATAAAGCTGACATGAACATCTCCAACACAGAGAACATCCAGTCTGTGCAGAATAAAAACACTGCAAACCTGTCTAATGTCCCCACAATTCATAAACAAACGTGTGTGTGTGTGTGTGTGTGTGTGTGTGTGTGTGTGTGTGCGCAGGTGGAGGGTGATCTGGGCTCCCTGAAGCTGGGTCGTGTGCCGCTGGTGTCTGGGTCGTCTCCACTTCTGCTCCCTCTGGGTGTGGAGGAGCCGCTCATGCAGCCCGTCCTCATACTGGAGCCATCAGGACTCGTACACACACCACTGCTGGCCGGTCAGAACACACACACACACACACAGAGACAGAGACAAACACACCCTCACACACACCAGTCAAACAACACACACTCAACATCAGCGCCATCTAGTGCTCACTTCTTTACATCACAGTCCTGCTGTTGGGAATAATGTCACTAAAATAAACAGTTAGCTGGAGTTATTAGCGCTGGGCAAAGATAAATCACATGCAGAATACAAGGCTGTTTTGACATGTGTGTGTGTATGTGTGTGTGTGTATGTGTGTGTATATATACATATATATATATATATATATATATATATATATATGAAGAGTTCAGATGTAAAAACCTCTAAATGCCGTCTGAAGTGTTCTCCTAAATGAGCAGTTTTGTCAGCCTCCTAATGTTTATGTTCAGTTATTTCAATTTAAAGGCAATGAAAATAACTTATTCATCACTATAAAAGTGAAATTCCTGAGCGTACACGCACACACACACACACGCACACACACACACACACACACACACACACACACACACACACACACAAGTCTGAGAACAAGTATAATTTTTGAAGACAATATCAGATGGCTTTTAGAGGATTTTGCATCTGAACTCTTCATATATATATATATATATATATATGGGCTACACATCCACAGAAAAACATGAATACTACATTATACAAAGCTGTTTTGTTACACAGACATTTAAACTGACTCATCATTTATATCATAAATAGATAATTAGATTTATTCAGCTGTGTATTATTCAGTGAAGGTAACAGCATTGATCAGTAAAGATATAAAGTAGAGTTGTTCTCAGAGCTTTCTGTTCATTAAAGACACAAGAAATACTCATTTATTATCTGTGTGTTATATAATTAGATCATAATATAATTAAGTTATTCAATAATAACTCTTTTTAAAATGGCTACATGATGTTCCTTGTTTTGATTGTTGTTTAATTTATTTAGGTTTTGACCTTTTCTCAATTAAAGTGTAATGTTTGGTTTTAGCTATGTTTATCTACAGTATAGACCAGTGGTGCTCAACCATGCTCCTGGAGATCGACCTTCCTGAGTTCAGCTCCAACCCTGATCAAACACACCTGAACCAATGAATCAGGAGCTGATCAGCACTTGATAATTACAGGCAGGTGTGTTTGATATGGGTTGCAGCTGAAATCTGCAGGTAGGTCGATCTCCAGGAACAGGGTTAGTCACGTCTGCTATAGCAGAACTATAACAGTGCTTGTAGATTCAGCTGACTATAATAATGTGCTGAAGACTGCAGAGTGATGAATTAAACAATTAAAACAGTTCATTCATTTGAGCAGTGCTTCCCTTTATATTAGGAGAGCTGCATGAACACTGACCAATCAAAACTGTGCAGTGAAATCTGCATATGAAGCTACACCCATAAACAGGACATATAAGCAGATCCCAGAGTGCATGTAGTGTTATTTAGTGTAATTATGGCTAACAACCAGTCCTTATTGATGTGCCATACTCTGAGCTCTTTTGATTTGTCCTTGCTCTATATGATGACTGCAATGCTGTGTGTGTCACTCTTTAAAGCACACTAGCGTATAGATATCCTTAACACTAACACACTGATACAGTACCAACATCTAATAAAGCTCATTTTAGTTTCACAGAGCATTTAAAGGGGAGCTATTATGCAGAAATCACTGTTACAAGACACCACAATTAGGATCAAAGCCTGAAAGGGTCAGTTTCAGAGAGTTAGAGAACATTATCTGTGTGTTATTCTCAGCTCAAACTCACACACACACACACACACACACACACACACACACACGCGCACACACACACACACACATAAAGGGGCAGAACAGGTCTCCTTTAAAGAATGTTGGAGGGGCTACTGTAAATCTTTAACTCACCCCTGTGTGTTCTGTGTGTGTGTGTTCAGTTCCAGGTCTGGGTCCGGTTCCTCTGCAGTTCAGTGCGTCCGGTCCTCATAAACCGCTGAGTCGCACGCGCTCAGAGCCGCTGCCGCAGAGTCCCGGCCGCCTGCAGCCGCACCCACACCTGCTGCAGCAGCAGCAGCACAGCACACACCTGCTGCACAGACTCAAGCAGAACACACACCTGGGCAAGGTAAGAGCACAGCACATGCACACAGCAGAGCATATCTGCAGCACTGATTGCATTTCACTGCAGACCAGCCATAGAGATGTGCTGTATGCTTTATTCAGCAGTGTTCAGTTCTGTCAGCTTCATGTTTACAGCTCAGAACAGTGGTTAGTGTCCGACTGTTATGTTTTGTGGCCAGTAGCCGTGTAATAACCTGCATACAGTACCCAGCAGGCACAAGATGTCAACATGACGTCATATTGATGTTGTACCCCAACGTACTCCAACGTCATGGGGACGTTAGATTGTTTTGGAAATGAAAATCGTGTTGACGTCAGAACCTAATATCAGGACGACGTCAATGTCCAATCAACCTAAAATCAACCAAATATCAACGTAACTTCACGTCATTATTGGAGGTCATAATAACGTTGTCCTTAGACGCTGGCTAGATATTGAATTTTAATCACCTGACGTCATGACCTAACCCTGACCTAATATTAATGCCTTATGATGTTGTGTACCTGCTGGGTGGATCCAGGGTGGCTGTTATCACAGAATAAACCCCTCAGTCTAACACAGCCGTGCTAATTGTTGATTGTTTGTTTACATTAACAGATACATAAACTAACATTAACCGTATTGTAAAGTGTTCCTGACTATCTGCTGTACTAAACAAACTAAACTAAAGTGTTTCTCCTGCAGATCTGATTATAGAGTGATCCTCCTCATGCCAGAGTAAAAACACTGATGTGCTGTATTTTCACATCAGGCTGCTGATAAACCTGTCAGACTTTATTCTGTGATAACAACCGCCTGGATCTATCTCTAACTTAACCCAAGAGTGTGTGTGTGTGTGTGTGTGTGTGTCCTCAGCTGATGCAGAAGTCGAGTGAGAAGCCGCGTCTCCGTCAGATCCCCTCAGAGGACATGGACTCAGAGGAGGCGGGGCCTACAACAGGTGATGCCCACCAGGGGCGGGGCAGGGCGGAGTCCCAGAGAGAGCTGGAGAATCAGGAGGAGCAGATGAACCTGCAACACACACTCATTCTCAACCAGGTCAGACAACACACACACAACATGATGACAAACACACATACAGCACAAAGCAATGCAGGCTGTTCCTACACAGATATGTCTGACTCAATAACAGATTTTTAAACAGGATTGTGTAGTGTTATTAAAATGTTGGCATGAAGAATGGCTGAAGGTCCCTGTGCAGGCCTGTGCTGTATTGAGGAGGATCTCCGGCACACTGATGAGCTACTGCGCTCTCTCTAAAACCCTCTCAGTCTGATTCTCCAACAGCAGCTCATGTTGACGTGTGTTCCTTCATCATGCTGAAACTCTCTCTCTCTCTCTGCAGTCGCGTCTGTGGGAAACACAGAAACACCTCCAGCAGCTGCGCAGACAGACGGCTCAGATGGAGACGCTGGCGGTTCCCATGATGCTCGGCGGCGGACAGCACCGGCCGCTCTCCCGAACACAGTCGTCTCCAGCCTCCACATCACTGACACTGCCTGAAAAAACCCTGCCGCTCGCCACACCAGCGGAGCCGGCGCAAAGCCAGCCACGCTTCACTACTGGTACACACACCAAACACACACACACACACACGCCTTAATATTCTACTGAAGAATAAGAGATGAGCTGTGGAGGAGTAAAGTAACAGGACACTTCATCTCTGAGTGAAGATGTGCATAGAAACACACTCAATCTCTCTCACTGACTCTGATGCGCATATCTCTGTGTGTGTGTGTGTGTGTGTGTGTGTGTGTGTGTGCGTGTGTGTGTGCGTGTGTGCGTGTGTGTGTGTGTGTGTGTGTGTGTGTGTGTGTGTGTGCAGGTCTGGTGTACGACTCCCAAATGCTGAAGCACCAGTGCACATGTGGAGACAACAGCAGTCACCCAGAGCATGCTGGGAGAATCCAGAGCATCTGGTCCCGCCTGCAGGAGAGGGGCCTCAGGGGCCAGTGTGAGGTACTGCCAATACTGTCCACAAGAGGGCGCTCGAGAATCTCCTCAAACATTACACACCACTAAACAATGCTGTTCTCACTTAGAGTTCAGTCTCGTTTCTGCTCCAAATATCCAAACACTCTCAAATCAAGAAGCATTTTCTACACTAGCACTAAGTGTAGTTTTATTTTCTGAGTCAAAATGAAGAGAGTTTCTCATTAAAACAAGCAGAATAATCTGATGATGGAGGAAGCAGAATAATCTAGTGTCAACAGAAAAAACATAATTATTCTGCTTCCTCCATTGTCAGATTATTCTGCTTGTTTTAATGAGAAACTCTCTTCATTTTGACTTGTTATTTCTGAAAACAACACTATACTTAGTGCTAGTCTAGAAAAAGCTTCTTGATTTGAGAATATTGAGATATTTGGACTAGAAACAAGACAGAAGCTCTTAGAAAAGCATCTTTTGAGTCTCCTCTAATGGTGAACAGTAATTAATTGTGTTTGTTCTAATCAGACTTGATGCAGAAACACTTTGATTGACATTCTCTCTTTGTACGTGTCATCAGAGGGGGAAAGCCCCGCCCACTAGTGCCCATCTCTCCATCTCATTAGCATAAACAGCAGCCCTGAGTGAGAAGCAGCCGTCTGTCCATTAGCCATTAGAGTGTTTGAGCTGCTGAAGATAATGTCAGCATAGACTAAGAGGATTATAGATGTGGAGTTTTAGATGAACAGAGACAGGAGTGACATAGACTGACAGAAGACTGAACACACACTCACACTGAAGCACACACACACTGATGGTGTATTGGTGTCTTCTGCTTCCTCTTCAGAGTATTCGAGGGAGGAAAGCCACCTTAGAGGAGCTGCAGTCTGTGCACACGGAGAGACACGTCCTGCTGTACGGCACCAACCCGCTCAACAGACTCAAACTGGACAACCGCAAACTAGCTGGTAACACACACTCACACACACACGCACACACACACACTCACACACACACAGGCCACTCTCTCAGTGACTAAAGGCTTGGCTATGTCCGTGTGGAGTGTGAGAATGACAGCTAATCTGCGTTACGTCACTGTGTGTCCAACAGGCATTCTGTCACAGCGGATGTTCGTCATGCTGCCCTGCGGGGGAGTCGGGGTAAGTGAAAACACACACCAACACACACTTGCTGCGTCCCAATCTGCATACTTACACTACTTCCTAAAAGTATGTACTTTCTTTGCACGGTGGCTCAGTGGTTAGCACAGCAAGAAGGTCTCTGGTTCGAGTCTTGGCTGGGTCAGTTGGTGTTTCTGTGTGGAGTTTGCATGTTCTCCCCGTTTTGGTGTGGGTTTCCTCCGGGTGCTCCGGTTTCCCCCACAGTCCAAACATATGCGCTATAGGGGAACTGATTAACTAAACTGGCGAAAGAGTGTGTGTGTGAATGAGTGTGTATGACCCCTGATGAGGATGATCAGAGACTATGCTGAAGGAGAATGAATGAATGAGTAGTAGATACTTCTGAGTGTGTAACAGAAGAGTGTGTGAGCTGTGGGACAAACTCCTTCCTCATTAGCAGACAGTTACGAGTCAGTCATCTCCACACATCATCCACATGTGTGTCATGTCCACAGTTGGGTGTTAGGTGTTCCTCAGTAGTGCCTTACTATCCTCTAATTAGAGTTTTGGTGAATTAGTGATGTAATGAATGACAGTTTACATGTGTGTAATCTGATTACAGTCACTAAACTCAGTGTAGTTGTGTTACTTACATTACAAATAGAGATTTTAGGCAGTGCTTTTGCAGACTATGGATGTCAGTGGTTACAGGTCTCCAGGTTTCTTCTAAATGTCTTCTTTTGTGTTCAAATATAGACAAACAGGATGGAGCAAGTGAATGATGAGATGTCGAGCTGCTGTGATCAACCCATTGTAATGTTTCTCAGTGAATATTAAATTACTGAAAGAGCTGCACTATATTTTATATGTTTTACAATTAAAGTAATTAGTAATCTGATTACTTTTTACATGAAGTAATCAGTAATGTAATCAGATTACAATGTTCCAGTGGCAGTCAGTAATTTGTAATCTTTTACTTTTTTAAAGTAAACTACCCAACACTGGTCATATCTAATAATCAGCAGGTGAATCTGCCCTTCACAGGTCTGTCATGCAGAGAAATCTCCTCAGTGTTTGCAGAATTATACAGTCAGAAGTTACTGATCAAACATGTCTTTATAGACGTTCACATTGTTGCTGCAGATCAAATATAACACAGATCAAAACACTTAGATCAAGGAAAAATATTGATTTCTTTTCACCTTTAGAAGAAATAAGTCAAAATTAGGAGTTTTTCCTTAAAGCAAGCTGAACTATCTGCCAGTGTCATTAAATAATCTTATTTTCACTTTGAAATGTCGATATTTGGACTATACAATAATTCTTAATATGTATATGATAAAAGTGTCATATTCAGTGGGTGCGTAAAGTATCCAGATGCCCTTAAATGTCTCACTCTTTGTTCTATTGCAGCCATTTGCTAAAGTCATTTAAGCTGATTGTGTTCCTCATTAATGTCCACACAGCAGCCCATACTGACAGAAAAACACTGAACTGTTGACATTTGCTGATATTTCAGTTTTTCTGCATTAATAAATCTGCAAAAATGTCAACAATTCGACAACAATTCTGTGTTTGTCTGTTGATATGGGCTGCTGTGTGTGCATTAATGAGGAAAACAATGAACTTCAATGCAGTATAACAAAGAGTGAAACACTTAAGGGCGTCTGAATACTGTCCGGACCCACTCTATAAATAATGAAGTACCATCAATCTATTACACCTCCAAACATCAGACATTTTCTTGCCCAAATGTTTGATACTCTCCTGAAAGGCTCCATCACAGGCCTTAACAACACACAGAAATGATCAACGCTCTCTCTATTCTGGTTAAACTCTGCAGTGACTCGCTGCAAAAATGCTTTTCATAGCTTGAGTTTTTGTCGTGTTTCTAGTCTGAATATCTAAATATTCTGAAACCAAGAAGCATTTCTTGACAAGCTTAACATGTTGAGTTATTTTCAGAAATAATGAGTCAAAATGAATAGAGTTTCTCCTTAAAGCAAGCAGAATAATCTGCCAATGGGGTGAGTAAAATAATCTTATTTTAAATCGAAAACTAGTTAATTCAGCTTCCCCATTGGCAGATTATTTAGCCTGTTTTAAGGAGAAACTCTCTTCATTTTGACTCTTCATTTCTGAAAACAACACTACATTATGTGCTTTCCTAGAAAATGCTTCTCGATTTAGGAGTTTGTGGATATTCAGAGTAGAAACATGAGAATCTTCTGACATGGCTCTTGTGGATGCACACACTGCCGTATCGATGCTGAAATGATGTATATTGTGCTGGACTCTTCTGAGGTCAGAGCGCTGATCTCAGCACAGTCTACAGGACAGCAGAGCTCAGAGAAAATGTTGACTGGGCCGATCGGCTCAGAGCAGGTCCATGTGGAGTGATTGGAACAATATGTGCCATGAAGGATAAAAGAAATTCCAGCCTCTCATTGTTCCCAGTGCCAAACCACAAGCAATGCAAGTTGTGGAGGAGAAGAAAAAAAAGGATGAGGGGGAAAATGAAAGAGAAAAGAGAAGGAATATGTGGGGAGAAGGGCAACAAACAAAAGGGGATATAAAGCGGATTCTTTCTTCTCATGACCACCCCATAATACTGCTCTGCACCGTCAATACCACTTTATTGGCTAATGATTAGCTCTGTTTGATCTGCAGACAGGAATTACACCTCAGATCAAGCACAAGTTTTGGTTTTTACATTAGAAAATGACCCTTGAGTCTCGTTCAGTGAGATATTTTGGGTGCGTCTCAATCAGCACCCTTGTTCAGTAGTTAGTGCACTGATCGGGGCTCTCTCAATCACTAAACTCTCCCAGTGCACTGAAATGCATCGATACGCACTATTATATGTGCCTTTAAAGAACGTTCAGAAGTGTGAAATATGAATCTGTTTCTGTCCTCTTTTGGAGCACTTGGTTTCCTATTTAGTATAATTGCTTGTGAGACTATGAACAAGAGTTATAATTAGTGGGACATTATTCTATTAACAAAACCGATATTTTCCCCAGTGCTGGGTTGCAGCTGTAAGGGCATCCACTGTGTAAAACATATGCTGAGATAGTTGGCGGTAGGGTTGCACGGTTTACTGCTACTATGGTATTATCGTGATACTATGGCTCTAAAATACTGGCGGTGCCACTGTAGTTTGTAAACAGTAGTATCGTCATTAACGCTTTATCTACAATAGATAATGTTGTATGTGCTAATGTGTCTGTGGAGCTCTTTAAGGCTGTGAAACGGTGTAGAATTAAGCCTAGTTAAGATTTTCTGACGCTTCAGTTCAAACACACATCTGAATCAGTTCATTTCTGTTCCTGTTAATATGATTTGGTACCTGCAACAGCCGCAACAATCACGAAGTGACATTTTGAATACCTGATAAGACTAAAAAAAACAAAAACAATAGCTGGAAAACCCAAAAGAGCAACAGGACACACTGAAATAATTCTGACCACTTCATATCGCCTAATTTTGCTGAAAAACTACTCTTTCATTCTGTTATTAGTACCTTTATTTTAATGTATTTTTGTGGCTCAGTATTTCTGACAGTTGTCCTTATTTCATAGATTTGAGTTATGAATTACAGTATCGCAATACTACTTGATATCACGATACTTCAGCTAGTATAGTATCGCTACGTGAAATAATGTTATCAACCCTAGTTGGCGGTTCATTCCTCTGTGGTGACTCCTGATAAATAAAGGACTAAACCGAAGGAAAATCAGTGAATGAATGAATGAAAAGCAATATTGTTCACCACTGTGTGTTATGCGTTAGCATTGTTTGATAAGGTTTGTGTGTGTGTGTTACGTTGTGGGTTCCAAATGTCCCCACAAGTACAGCAGTACCAGTAAATTTTGACCTTGTGGAGACATTTTTTGGTCCCCATGAGGAACCGGGCTCATAAATCACACAGAATGCAGTATTTTGAAGATGTAATCATGCAGATTGTTTCCTGTGGTTTGGATTTAGTGGTAGGGCTGGGGGAGAATATACTGTCTGTACTGTCGAAAACCATTACATCGACATTTATGGAAGTCCCCATAAAGATAGCTGTACATGTGTGTGTGATTGGCCAATGTGTTTCAGTAGCAGGACTGTATACAATATGATTCCCAGTGCTCACAGATTACTGTTAGATTTGGTTTTCTTGTCAGTTTGTGAAAAATACTACAACAGTGTTACTATACTATACTATACTATACTATACAGTAATAAAATACTACAGTAGGGTTAATCAGACGCTGTCTCCCCGGGTTGGCGTCAGTTTCCTCCGGGTGCTCCGATTTCCCCCACAGTCCAAACACATGCACGATAGGGGAACTGATGAACTAAACTGGCCGTAGTGTATGAGTGTGTGTGAATGAGTGTGTATGGGTGTTTCCCAGCCCCAGGTTGCAGCTGAAAGGGCATCCGCTGTGTAAAACATATGCTTGAATAGTTGGTGGTTCATTCCACTGTGGTGACCCCTGATAAATAAGGGACTAAGCTGAAGGAAAATGAATGGTGAAGTATGCTAATCTGCATACGCTGGCGCAGTGATGAGAGGCCGTGTTTATGTCAATAAGCAGACCACACACACCGAATATTTAAACATGCCATTAGCATGACGCATAACAGGAAATCTATTTATAGAGTCGGCCTTCAGTGTGTTCTTGAAGTGTAGTTTACGTTGAGTAATTCATAACACACTTCAGCTTGTGGATGCTTACAACAAAAATAAGCATGTAAATACTTTAGCACGCATGACTGATCCTTATACTAATAGAGCTGGATAAACACATTGAGTCATAATGCTTTCTAGATGCCGGTTCCTTATGGGGGCCAAAACATGTCTCCACAAGGTCAAAATTTACTGGTACTGCTGTACTTGTGGGGACGTTTGGTACGCACAACGTAACACACACGCAAACAGCACTAGCGGATATCACACAGTGGTGAACAATATACAGTAAGTTTTCACTCATTCATTTTCCTTTGGCTTAGTCCCTTATTTATCAGGGGTCTCCACAGCAGAGTGAACCGCCAACTATTCCAGCATATGTTTTACACAACGTATGCCCTTCCAGCTATAACCCAGTACTGGGAAACACCCACACACACTCACACACTCTACGGCCAGTGTAGTTGATCAATTCCCCTATAGTGCATGTATATAGACTCATTATTTCTGAAACAACACTAAATGTTTTGCTTGTCTAGTAAATGCTTCTGGTTTTAAGAGTTTGTAGAAATTCAGACTGGAAATGAGACAGAAACGTATAAAGGCAGTGTTTTTTGCAGTGTGTGAGTTTGATCGGTCTATGTTTTTCCAGAAATGCCCGTTGTGCAGTGTGTAGCACTGGCATCACGCAGTCATGCCCTTCAGCTGAACCGCTGTTTGCGGCTTTGCAGATTTATGAAGGCTGATCATGCCTGTCATAATGATAAATGTGCTCGTGTACGCCAACACGATTCAGCTACATCATTTGATTCTGGCAGGATGGGTGACTGACATCCATTATTTGTCATGTGCGCGGCGCTGGGGGATTATGAGAGCCAGAGTTTGGGTGGAGGCGTCTACACTGAGAAACGTTCACCAAATCAAGTGCTAATTTGGGTTTAATGCACATGAAGCAGCGGGCCAGCTGTGTTGCTCATCATGCTGCAATGGTGGAATTAGAGGAAATAAAGTATGATTTTCTCATTAAAATAGGCAAAAATGCTTTTCTTACTCAGCGTTTGGGTCTCGTTTCTGGTGCAAATATCCAAAATATTCTTTAATCAAGAAGCATTTACTAGACAAAACATATAGTGTTGTTTTCAGAAATACTGAGTCAAAATGAAGAGAGTTTCTCCTTAAACAAGCAGATTAATCTGACGATGGAGGAAGAAAATCAATCTTAAATATAATCAAGAACAAGATTATTTCACTTCCTCCATTGTCAGATTATTCTGCTGGTTTTAATGAGAAACTCTCTTCATTTTGATTCATTATTTCTGAAAACAAGACGATGATTTGAGAATTTGTAGAAATCTGCACTGGAAACGAGACTGAAACTCTTTAAGATCAGCAAGTTTAACAGTATAGAGCAGTGTTATAGAGTGTGTTGTGGATTTATGTACTCACATCATCCCAAATGTTTTGACGAATGTTCAAATCCAGAGAAATGAACGTGTGTGTGTGTGTGTGTGTGTGTGTGTGTGTGCGTGCGTGCGTGCGTGTGTTCCTGAGTGAAAAAATCCTGATGTTGTTGTTGTTGTTGGGGAAGTGGAATGATGCCAACTTACAGAATAAAGGTGTCACTGCAACATTTACTTAAGAGTTTCGTACTCTGCTTATTCTAGCATGATAATAAGAGTTGAAGACTTTACTCATCATCAAAATGATTTCTGTAGAACTACAACTCCCATGATTCCACACTCAGTCACTGCATCACCAAGATACACTTTTGTTTATTGCAAACAAACACCATCTAGTGGCCAAAATCACACACGGTGCTTTTAAATCTATGAAGTAAGAATCATATTTAACAAAAGCTGTGGGTAAGTTGATGTGTTAGAAATGAAATGCATGTGGTGTTTTTTAAAGCTTTTAGCATGGTGTCATGTTCTCTTAGCCTGTATTTAACTGTTTACTCCTGTATTTAGGTGTTAAAATCCATAAAGTGTACTTTTATGAAGATTATAATGATGAACTCAATGAATAAGAGTCATAATCTTAGCTGTTTAGAGAGCTTCTTTTCTCAAATAACCCAGAAGCCGATGAAAATATCCTGTTGTTTTTTGTTGTTGGCGAAGCAACGTTTAGTTCAGTGTTTCTCTCGTTTCGCTTCTTTCAGACTTGCTCATACTAGCATGATAATAAGTGCTGAAGGCTTTACTCATCATCAACATGATTTCTGTAGGAGACCCATAGGACTACAACTCCCATGATTCCACACTCAGAGCCATCACAATACACTTTTGTTTGTCATGAATAAATACTTACCCTCTAGTGGCCATAATGACACACTGCGCCTTCAAGTAGGGTCCTTTGTTAACTTACTCTGTATGTATTTGTACAGGTGGACAATGACACCATCTGGAATGAGATGCACACATCGACAGCTTCCCGCATGGCGGCCGGCAGTGTGACGGAGCTGGCCTTCAGAGTGGCTAAAGGAGAACTCAAGGTCTGCTCAGAATGCTGCATTTCAACTGCGTAATGAAACTGACTTCTTAAGGGCTCGTGCACATATTGCATCTAAAACTGTGTGGACACCTGAGCCATGCTGCTCCATTTACAGAAATACTCACAACATTTAGTTTTTGTTTACAACAGTAGTTAAACACAACAGGTCAGTTCTGTCTGTCCTTGTGTTTCAGTGTAGTACAACCCAGATAGGGATTTTCCTACCCAAACTACCCAATCAGCTGTATAATAACGTCACACCTGACAGTTCCAACACTTTAGATCCCGTTTACACTTGTGTTTGGTGTTGTTCACCTGTGATTGCACTGACAAAAGCACATTTAATACTAATAGTGTAAACAGACACTTGTGAATAATCATCTTCAGTATGTACAAAGGGAGGTTCGTGTATTCATGTAATGGATCTTTCTATTGTTTAACTGTCTTCAAAAGAAGATGACTATACTCCTGTAAATGAGATACATGTTGCTTTACTGAGCAGCGCTTCAGACTGAACTGCTTCCTCACAGTTCACAGCTCTGCAGTTTCAGTTCTGGTCAAGCCAGTTTTATTTGTATTGTGCTTATTTTTATACACATTATAAAATAGGGAAGTGACAGATTCAATGCAAACTAGCTCTACAACACTGACAACACTGAACACATTATTCAGCTCAAGACATTCATTATAGAACAAGCATACAAGTTCAGTTCACATTCAGCACCTTTATTATATATAACATATATTAATGGGTGGCGCAGTGGATAGCGCTGTTGCCTCACAGCAAGAAGGGCGCTGGTTCGAGTCCCGGCTGGGTCAATTTGTGTTTCTGTGTGGAGTTTGCATGTTCTCCCTGTTTGTTTGTTGTGAATACACGTGCCCTCTAGTGGCCAAAATGACATACCGTTCCTTCAAGTAGATTTACAAGAAGCTGATTTGTGCTGCCAGAGCATCCAGACTGAGACACATCTGAAGAACATCACACTGGGGACCAGCTCCAACTGTGTGCTTCAGACTGAAAATAAATCTTGCTCTTCAGCATATCTTCTGATGTCACGGCTCTCTGAGAAATCAAGCTTAGATATGAGGCTAAAAATGCATCGCTGATTCAGTCGATTCACTGAAGGTTTCAGACTTGTGGATCAGGACAGCGCATGTCTGATGACTGCTCTTCTGTAAAGCTGCATTGGGATAAACAGCGGCTTTTGTTTATCACAGCATTTTGTCACGCTACATGCCACTTCTTGCTTTAATTCATCACTCCGAATAAAGCACATCTACTACCAGACTGAAGCACACACTGCAAAAAACAAACGCTTTATTTACTTGGAGATTGGTCTTTTCTGGTCCAAATATCTACAAACTCTTAATGTAATAATAATAATAATGTAATAATAATAATAATGTAATAATAAATAATAATAAATAATATTAACAACAATGTAATAATAATAATAATAATAATAATATAATAATAATAATAATGTAATAATAATGTAATAATAATAATAATGTAGTAATAATAATAATAATAATAATAATAATAATAATAATAATAATAATGTAATAATAATGTAATAATAATAATAATGTAGTAATAATAATAATAATAATAATAATAATAATATAATAATAATGTAATAATAATGTAATAATAATAATAATGTAGTAATAATAATAATAATAATAATAATATAATAATAATGTAATAATAATGTAATAATAATAATAATGTAGTAATAATAATAATAATAATAATAATAATATAATAATAATGTAATAATAATGTAATAATAATGTAATAATAATAATAATGTAGTAATAATAATAATAATAATAATAATAATATAATAATAATGTAATAATAATGTAATAATAATAATAATGTAGTAATAATAATAATAATAATAATAATAATAATATAATAATAATGTAATAATAATAATATAATAATAATGTAATAATAATGTAATAATAATAATAATGTAATAATAAATAATAATAAATAATATTAACAACAATGTAATAATAATAATAATAATAATAATAATAATAATAATATAATAATAATGTAATAATAATAATATAATATTATGTTATGTCTTTATTTTCTTAGACTCATTAAGAACATAAGAGATCAATTGTAATGTGTTAGTTGTGTAAAAGTTTATGTGCAGTCATTTTCCTTCAGCATGCATGTATTTATTTTCCCACATCTCATTAATGCATCATCAGTCAACACTCAAATCATGCGTCGACCAATCAGAATCGAGCGCTCGTTTCCTTTAGAGGGCCTCTGCAATAATCGTCGCTCCACATAAAAATAAAGCAAGTAGCAACAGCAGCAGATCCGACTGATGAAGGCATAACGAGCCCGATCCCTGCTGCTAATTAAACATAATGAAGGTCTCAGGGAAAGCCTTTACTGCTGGAGCTGAACTCTGCTGCATGCTTTCTGTGAGAGAGGAACTGCTCAATGCGGAGTTAATCACATGTTGCGTTCCATCTTTCAGAATGGCTTTGCTGTGGTCAGACCACCGGGACATCACGCAGACCCCTCAAACCCCATGTAAGTCTGCAGTTCACACACACAGACACACACACGCACGCACGCACGCACGCGCACGCATGCACACACACACACACTCTCACACACTCTCACACACACACACACACAAACGCACACACACACACAAGTGTGTTGTTGCACCAACGATCACACTCAAGTTAAAATACTATTCGGTTCACCCAAAAATGACACACTGATTACACTCTCACAAGTGGATCCAAACCGTCCTGTATTCTGTTGAACACTAAAGGAGATGTTTTGAAGAATGCTGAAAACCACCAACCTTATTTGACCAGGTAGGACATGTTTCTGGATTAACATGTACTGTATGTTGATCCTGGAACAACATTCTAATCAGCCAATCAGAACTCAGGGATCTGTTTGCCGGTTATGTTCAGTTTAGGCTGGCGGTTAGGTTTATCCACGTCTACGTGAGTGTTATCCATCTACAGTGCATCTAGGAAGTATTGATAGCGCTTCACTTTTTCCACATTTGTTAATGTTTCAGCCTAATTCCAAAATGGATTAAATTGATGTACTTCCTCAACATTCTACACACAATCCCCCATAGTGACAATGTGAGAAAAGAGTTCTTGAAATTGTTGCAGATTTATTAACAATAAAAATCTGATAAATCAGATGTACATCAGTATTGACAGGCTTTGGCGTGAAGCTCTAAATTGAGCTCAGGTCCATTCTGTTTCCACTGATCGTTCTTGAGATGTTTCAGCAGCTTCATTAGAGTTCACCTGTGCTCAATTCAGCTGATTGGACATGATCTGAAAAGGCGTACACCTGTCTATATAAGGGCCCAGGGTCGACAGTGCATGTCAAAGCACAAACCAAGCATGAAGACAAAGGAATTGTCTGAAGACCTCCGAGACAGGATTGTCTTAAGGCACGAGGCTGGGGAAGGTTACAGAAACATTTCTGCTGCTCTGAAAGCTCCAATGAGCACAGCGGCCTCCATCATCCGTAAGTGGAAGATGTTTGCCCACCAGGACTCTCCCTAGAGCTGGCCGGCCATCTAAGCTGAGCGATCGGGGGAGAAGGGCTTTAGTCAGGGAGGTGATCAATAACCTGATGGTCACTCTGTCTGAGCTCCAGCGTTCTTCTGTGGAGAGAGGAGAACCTTACAGAAGGACAACCATCTGTGCAGCAATCCACCAATCAGGCCTGTATGGTAGAGTGGCCAGACAGAAGACACTCCCCACCTGGAGTTAGCCAAAAGGCATCTGAAGGACTCTCAGACCATCAGAAACTAAACTCTCTGCTCTGATGAGACTCAAACTGAACTCTTTGGAGTGAACACCGTTTGGAGAAAAGCAGGCAGCGCTCATCACCAGGCTAACAGCATCCCTACAGTGAAGCATGGTGGTGGCAGCATCATGCTGTGGGGATGTTCTTCAGCAGCAGGAACTGGAAGACTAGTCAGGATAGAGGGAAAGATGAACGCAGCGATGTACAGAGTACCTCAGACTGGGGTGAGACAAGGCATTTGCGGCCACAGAACTGCCGCTCACTGGATATTTCCTCTTTGTCGGACCATTCTCTGTAAACCCTAGAGAAGGTTGTGCGTGAAAATCCCAGTAGATCAGCAGTTTCTGAAATACTCAGAGCAGCCCGTCTGGCACCAACAACCATGCCACGTTCAGAGTCACTTAAATCCCCTTTCTTCCCCATTCTGATGCTCGCTTTGACCTGCAGCAGATCGTCTTGACCATTTCTACATGTCTGAACGCTCTGAGCTGCTGCCATCTGATTAGAAATGTGCATTAGGAGCAGTTGGACAGGTGTACCTAATAAAGTGGCAAACATCCCTGAATCACAGCTCTGACTGAGACATGAGGGGTTAAATGACTGAACACTCAATCACGTCACATTCTGATGTACAAAACAACTGGAAGAGCTCTGTGATGATCTCTATTTAACGGGAGATTTCAGTGCAGATCGTGATGAACTGATCATCACCTCCAGAACCTTAAACCTCTTCTGTTTAGACAGAATATGATTGATCTCCCCCTCCTCTGTCTGAATTCTAGATCCTGCATGTTATTGATTATAGACTGTGTGTGTGTGTGTGTGTGTGTGTGTGTGTGTGTGTGTGCGCGTGTGTGTGTGCGCGTGTGTGTGTGCGCGTATGTGTGTCAGCCAGCACAGATCAGCTGTAGTGTTGTGCGCGTGAATATTTATTGTGCTGACGAGGTCAATTCTCCTTCCTGTGCATGTGTGTGTGTGTGTGTGTGTGTGTGTTATGTTTGTCTGACGTGGATGTTGTGTTTGCACATGTGCACTTTGTCACCTCACATTCAGCTGCAGCGTCAGCACGTCTGTGTCTGTGTGTGTGTCTCTGTGTGTTTGTGAGAGAGGGAATGTTTGTGTGTGTGTGTGTGTGTGTGTGTGTGCGTGTGCTTGTGTGTGTCTATAAGTGGATATGTGAAATTGTGTGTGTGTGTCTGTGTATGTGCGTGTGTGTGAGAGTAAGTGTGCATGTCTGTGAGTGTATTTATGTGAAATTGTGTTTGTGTGTGTGTGCGTGTGCGTGTGTATGAGAGTGTGTGTGAGAGCGTATGAATGCAAAAGTGTGTTTTCGAGTGTATATATGTGAAATTGTGTGTTTGTGAGTGCGTGCGCGTGTGTGTGTGTGTATGCGTGCGTGTGTGTGTGCGTGCGTGTGTATGAGAGTGTGTGTGAGAGCGTATGAATGCAAAAGTGTGTTTTCGAGTGTATATATGTGAAATTCTGTGTTTGTGAGTGCGTGCGCGTGTGTGTGTGCATGTGTGCGTGCGTGCATGATATTTATGGCTTGATGATGAAGCTGTGGCGTGTGCAGGAGGAGAGCCGCTGGTTTAATGTTGTCCACCTCTGCTGCGTTCGCTCTTTACACACACCTCAGCGGTTCTCTCTGCTCCTTCAGTCCTGTCTGATCATCTGCTGGAGCTTCACACACACTATTATTATCCAGTGCAGTGCGTTGTGTTTACTGTAGGATCTTCAGATGCTCATGTGTCCTACAGTGAGTGTGTATCAGAGTTCTGCAGTGTGCGCTGCTCCACACACACACACACACACACACACACTCATGTTGTTGTGTTTCCAGTAGTTGTTGGCATGTGGTGTCCTGGCAGGCCTGACTCCATCTCTTCTGTCTTTCTCAGGGGTTTCTGTTTCTTCAACTCGGTGGCGATCGCTGCTAAACAGCTCCAGCAGAAGCTCAGCGCCAGTAAGATCCTCATCGTTGACTGGGTGAGAGCTCCACACACACACTGCAGTACACTAGTGAACACACACTCATTTACATCTGCGCACTGCACACATGCTGCTCTCACTGAGAGATTCAGTCTCGCTTCAGTCCAAATATCTAAAACTCTGAAATCAAGAAGCATCGTCTAGACATGTTAATAATGTAGTGTTGTTTTCAGACATAATGAGTCAAGATGAAGAGAGTTTCTCCTCAAAACAAGCAGAATAATCTGAGGATGAGGGAATATTTACTGCTGATAAGTGGAGAAAAGCGAGTGTTTGAAGGATAGTAGTAAAGTATAAAGATTTAAGATTACTGAACATTTCGGGGGTCATTCTTTACATCCTGTGTGTGTGTGTAAAGAACAGTGGTCTGTCACTGTGGCCGATCTTAGCTGTTAAAGCCGTAGAGATCCTCTGCATGTACACTATTATATAATCTGACAGCATCTCCTCAACCCTTCAGGATGTTCATCATGGCAATGGCACTCAGGAGATCTTCTACAATGACCCCAGCATCCTCTACATCTCTCTGCATCGCTACGATAATGGAAACTTCTTCCCCGGCAGTGGAGGACCAGCAGAGGTTTGTACGCTAACATTATTGACTATGGAGACAAACACGACTCTCCTTAGCTTGTTTACATCTCCTTATGAGCTCAAGAGTGAGTCGTATTTCAAGACAGCAAACCTCATTGATCTTGATTCTGGAACACAACACAAATCAAGATCAGATTGTGTGATATCTTTATGATTGATTGAAGATTATTGATCTTTGTTTTCTTACTTAGTAAAGCTTAAAGAGAGGTGTTTTAGCTTGTTTCCAATCAGAGGCATACTTTAAGAGCAGCCTTGTGCTTTTGAGTCTTCATTTTAGCTGTAATGCCTCATTAAAATGCTTAATGACGTCACAATAGTCTCTATCTCCTGAAATCATGCATTCGTTGCCTGTGTTTAATGGTTATTCTCTGCAGTGTGTTGTTGTGATGCCGTGTAAGCTCTCAGATCCCCCTCAGACTCAAGGGTTTCAGTGTGTCACTGTTGCGCAAGCAGCAGTATCCGCATGATGGCCTGCAGCACACACGCTGAAGAGGGAACGCAGTGTGTTTTGCAGGTTTAACAGCAGTGTGTGTGTGTTTGATTCATCCCAGGTGGGTTCTGGTGCCGGCGAGGGCTTCAATGTTAATGTGGCATGGACTGGTGGACTGGAGCCTCCCATGGCGGATGCGGAGTACCTGGCTGCCTTCAGGTAGCTTTCCAAATCTTTCATGCACTTTTCCTTCAGTTGTTTCAGATTGTTTCATGTACTAACAACAGGTCCAGTAGAGCCGGACAGAATCTACAGAAGTTGTGTTTTTTGCTATTTCTGCAGAGAATTTAGTACCCAAAATAAATACAGATTAATGCTGAATGATTGTGTGAGTATAGGAATTAAAAACTTACAACATCAAGGAAAAACAAATCTCTTTTGAATCATTTCAATGCAAATACAGCTAGATCCACATGTTTGGTAAATAAAGCCAGTCTCATATAATACTATATCTACTGAAAGACTGGAAATATCACTGTACAAACTGTGCACCCCTGGAATCCCAGTATCCCCTGGAAATATGTTCTTATAAGCGGGTCAATTCCAATCCATGGACGTATTTTTGTAACATATTCAATCATTTATTGTGTTTAAGGGATAGTTCACCCAAAAATAAAAATCCTCATCCTTTACTCACCCTAGTGTAAATGTATTTTTATGGCTGTAATTTAGCTAATTATTAGGTGATCAACATTAATTAATTAAAGTGACCAAAATCCAACATGAGCCAACATCTTAAACTAACGTCATATTGATGTCAAATACTGACATTTGTTCGTCAGGTACGGCAACCAAAATCCAACATCTAATAGACGTCATATTGGTAACGTCCATGCAACGTCAAGCTGTAGCATCATTAGACGTTAATATTTGGTTGATTTTAGGTTGAGAAAGTAACCAAAATGCAACATCTGGCCAATGTTTGACATTGATGTCAGCCTGATGCTGAGTTCTGACGTCAACTCGATTTTCATTTCCAAACAAAATGCAACGTCCCCACAACATTGGGGTACAACGTCAGTCTGATGTCATGTTGATGTCCTGAATCCTCCATGGTGAGAGGTGATTGCTGTGATGATGGAGCTGAACGCTGCTTTCTTTACGTTTCGTCTGTGCGGGTCGTAAGTTCAGAAACGAGAGAACACACACTGCCCTCTGCTGGAGCAGAAACACATAACCTCTAAAGCAGGTGGAGAACGCACCTCTCGTTTCAGTCCAATAATAGTTAACTCCTCTGTCACAATAACCTCACAGTAAAGTAATCCTCATATTACTCATATAAGTAGTCATTTTGCGTTCTTGAGGGCCAGTAGAAACTATCTGGTACTGGATCACACCCCGGTGGAGACCTCTGTGACAGTCAATAATGCTGGAACAACTAATGTCAGGAGCACAGTGGTGTTGTGTTGACTCAGTTCAGGATCATCCTCGGTCCAGATGTCTGACCACAACTACACCACCATTCACTTTAGAGGCCTTGTGGAGTCTCTGCATTGCCTGATCACCCTTTTCATTAATTAATAACCTTCATTTAACAAGCACGGTGGCTCAGTGGTTACAGCTGTGGCCTTACTGCAAGAAGGTCTCTGGTTTGAGCCCCGGCTGGGTCAGTTGGTGTTTCTGTGTGGAGTTTGCATGTTCTCCCTGTGTTGGCGTGGGTTTCTCCAGGTGCTCCGGTTTCCCCCACAGTCTAAATCCATGCTTTATAGGGGATTTAAACAACTAAATTGGTGAGTGTGTGTGTGTGTGTGTGTGTGTGTGTGTGTGTGTGTGTGTGTGGGTGTGTGTGTGGGTGTTTCCCAGCACTGGGAAACATATACTGGAATAGTTGGTGGTTTATTCCGCTGTGGCGACCCCTGATGAATAAAGGGACTAAGCTGAAGGAGAATGAATGAATATTTAACTAGGAAAGTCAGTGGAGAGCTAGTTCTGTAGGAAGCAACATTAGAAGCAGATACGAAGCATCAAGGACACAATGCAATAACAAATGCACAAGTGCAGATGATAATAACATGTAGAACTAAGTAAGACGTGTACTATTAACTAGATTGAGTTTTTAAAGGATGGATAAAAGAGTTGCAGACGACTCCAATCATCTGCAGCAGATAAGTGAAGAGAGTAGTGGGCGAGAGGCATGTGAACTAGTCATACAGCGGTTACTAAAACTCCTGCCGTGCAGATTGTTTTCTGGATGTTGAGACGTCACTGTAAACAGTGTAGTGTTCAAGAGTTTTATATATGAGCACAAACTGATTGGAGGAAGGAGAGTTCAGCCTTCACTGGTCTTCATATCACCTCTCTTTCTCCTCTTGTGCTTTGAGGATCAATACTGTAGAGTTTTTCTCCTCTCCTGGTCTTCCCTGCTCTGTCGTCTGCCAGCCTGTATCAGCGGAGGTGTTTATTGTAGTCTGAAATGCTCGCAGGCCTTCAAATGATTCCCAGCTTTTTCATTGTGCCGGGATCAAACTGGAGCTGGGCCACTTCCACATGCCACTTAATCGCCGCCGGTGGGTGGTGTTATTAAAAGTGTGTGTGTGTGAGTGTGAGTGTGTGAGTTGCATTTTTGAAGGAAGCCTGCTTCGGGTTTTTGGTTTGGGTCCAAGCAGGCATTGCTAACCACACGCTAACCAGCATTGCTATGTGAAAGTGGGTGGGCGTCTAGAAAGATCTGAACGTTTGGGGAATATTCTGCCTCAAACCAGCCTGTCTCTCCTTGACTTCCTGTGTCTTATACACTCGTTCTCCTCCTTTTATTGGTCTTTAATGAATGCTGCTCTCTCTCTCTCTCTCCCCCTCCACCCAAACTGGAGTGGTTCTCTCCACACAGGGGAGCGTGGGTAGTTTTATTGGTCTAGAGGGGAGGCGGGGTTGGTAAGATCGGTGAGGGTATGTTCGGGGGGGCGCAGTGGAGGATCCTGGGTAATTAAGGCAAATGGCTCCCAGATGGCGGGCTGTCAGTGACGTGAGGAGAACGACAAGCTCCAAATAGGATCCAGATGAGCGGCGGTCGCTTTGAACTCGCCGGTGATGCGCTCAAGAGGCAAAATCCAAAAGAAAAAACCCAGCGAGAGCAGGAAAACAAGGAAGAAGAGGAGAGAGCGCTTATTAACCATCGCTAATTCAACACTTCAGTCACTGCCCTGCTCACGCTGGGCTTCAGCCGGTGTCATTGTTGGAGAATTCGTCGACTCTAGCAGGAACACAAGCAGACTTTCTTCTTGGAGTCTTTTGGGCAAGTTTCTCACATGAGTGTGTTTGCTGTGTCGACTTTGATCAGGACTGATGTAAAACTGCGAAACAGAGAGTCCAGTAGTGTACGGACAGATAATAACACACATCTGTTGTGCCATGATCATCTTGCTGCCTGTCATCTCACAGAGTTATACCCATACTAGTATACTTCAGTTCTTTGCGTACACAAGGTGTGTGTAGGTTTGGTCATCAGAACAGTACAGACCGCTGGCGTTTGCATGCACAGATCCCTGTGCATGCAAAGATGTTAGTTCAGAGTTGGTTTGGGTCATGCTTTGGGTGCATTGATTCACAATGTAGACAAGGCAACAGGGGCGCCGCTGGCCAGTACGGGCCCCATGACAACATTCTTGAAGGTGGGCAGTCGCAGACGAAGATGAAGATCAAGGGGGGCAGAGGGGGATGGGTGGTTTGATTGGGCCCAGTAATAGTAATTCTGGGGGCCCCAAAACGGCGTTGGCTCTTAGAATCATCATAACTTCCCCCCCAACCCCCTCCTTGCGGCACCCATACCAGGTAAAACTGCAAAAGCAGAAGTGCAAGCTGCAGTGGATGTCAGGACAAGAGTTTATAAACCTCATGCATTCCTGTAACTCTACCATGAAAACATACGATGGCACATAACTGCACACAACTACACTCTGTGTTTGCATCTGCATTGGCATATATGTGTAAAAATTGAGGTATACGTTATACAGCCAGTCAATGACTTTGTCACAAGCCAACTGTGCCCAAAAATGAATGGCAATATTGCTTATTTCCAGGACAATATATCTTTTGCAGACCAAAATTGTGTCTGTCGTTCATAAAGACGAGATGTTGTGAAGCATGAGGGTGGTTGCTCTTCCAAGCTTTAGTCTTCAAAATACAAAGACCCTAAAGCATCATCAGCAGTCCAGCAGTCCTCTGAAGCCAAGACTGAGATTTTAGGGTTGGGTTGATAGTCGATGCCATCATCCATTGCAGATGGCCTATACACATCGCGATGCTGAGCCGGCATCTCGATCCTCCACCCCACCCCCATTGCAGCAGCAAACCGCTCTCGAAAACCTCACCCTCAGGCCCCGTTTACACTAGTACATCTTAGTTTAAAATGGCATTTTAGAATGAAAATGATCCACATCCACATTAGCGGATCACCTAGCATTTCTGAACAGCTCTGCTTCCACACTATACCGCTGAAAACCTCTGTTGGTTGGTTCCTGTTGGTTGTGCCCCTTTTTTACCAACCAAGTTTGTGGACGCCATTATAACGAGATCACTCTGCCTATTCATGCCCGCGGAAAAGTGATTGACTTGAACTTCTCTTTATTTATTTATGATTTGGTTATGGGTAAAATAAAGACCATACGGGTCAGCTAGTTGAAACTGTAGGCTACAAATAATTCATTCATTATGAATTCATTAATTATTCATAAATATTTAATTCACCACCGCCTACGATGCCATTGTCCGTCACCATGTTTCACGTTAGACATCGTACGATGCCAAATTAGTCGACATCGCCCAACCCTACGAGCTTTCATGTGTTTCTCACTGACAGTGAGTCGTGAAGTCGTGACATCTGCCCTGGCGTTTGTTAGCATCAGAGTTCGAGAGAGAGGAGACAGTGATTCACTCGAGCTGCAACAGTGAGCTGGTGGATCCAGCCTCATGAAAGCAGGCAGGATGATTCCTTTATTGTTTGCTTTTTGTTAATAGCTTAGTATTACAGCAACAGTGGAAAACAACTCAGTTCATCTTTAATTCTGCTCTTTCACAATGTAGATCATGTTAAAGCAGCTCAACACAGAAGTTCTAGTACAGTGAAACCCCTTCAGTCCAGTGTTCAGAGTTTAGTTCAGTTCATCATTTCTTTTCTTTTCAGCTTAATCCCTTTATTAATCTGGGGTCGCCACATCAGAATGAACCGCCAACTTATCCAGCACATGTTTTACACAGCGGATGCCCTTCCAGCTGCAACCTATCACCGGGAAACACCCATACACACTCATTCACACTCATACACTACGGCCAGTTTAGTTCATCAATTACCCTCCGGTATTTTCATTTGTGTTCTAAAGATGGAGGAAGGTCTCAGGGGGACGACGTGATGATATTTAATCACAGAATGAGTATTTTTTGAGTGAACTAACCCTTTAAATAGACTTATTATTTGAGTTGGGATTTTGAGTAAACCGTGAATGAATTGAGATTTTATTTTGGGGTCCTGCATGAAGGGTCAGTTCACCCAAAATGAACATTTACTCACTATTTACTGACTCCAAAGCTTTATGGGTTTCTTTCTTCTGTTAAACACTAAAGAAGATATTCTGATGAAACCTGTAACCACTGACTTCCATGATAGATGATCAGATACGATGGAAGTCAATGCTTACAGCATCTTCACAAATAAGAAACTCATGAAGGTTTGAAACTCATAAAGGGAGAGTAAACAATGACAGAAGGTGTATTTTTGGGTGAACTGTGCCTTTAACTTGCAAAGACGTCTGATGTAACGTTATGTGAATGTTGTGTTTGTGTTGTTCAGGACGGTGGTGATGCCCATCGCTCAGGAGTTTTCCCCAGATGTGGTTTTGGTCTCTTCAGGCTTCGACGCTGCAGAAGGACACTCGTCTCCTTTAGGAGGATACAAAGTCACTGCCAAATGTATGATATCTCTATTTATAATGCAACTTTGAATCTGAATGCTTTAAGAAACATTGCAGTTTTACAGTTTATACCTCTCTTAGAGTTAAAGAGTTGAGTTTTACCATGAGGTAATCCATTCAGCTGATCTCCAGGTCTCCAGACTTAGCTTAGCATAGATCATTGAATCCGATTGGACCATTAGCATCTCAGAAATGACCAGAGTTTTGATAATGTTCTTATTTAAAGCTGGACTTAAAGTCATGACAGCATATAATCATGCATTCTTGACTGTTGCTGGCTTTCCATGTTGGGAAGAGGGACGGTGTGTCATTTGTCTGCTGTTTTACTCCACTGAACTCCATATAAAAGCCAGAAATTCTTCAGTACAGGCCGATCTAAAGGGCTAATGCTGACACCTGATGATCAACAGTAAAAATGGTGAATGTTACCTCTTAATCCCAACATGGAAAACCAGCAACACTTCAGAATGCATGATTATCTGCTGTCATGACTTTACAGTCAATAAATGTGATTATAATGGAAGTCAATGGGGGAAAAACAGCACCAACATCACCAAAGGAGAGTCAGTCTGAACAGTACACGAGGGTTTTTAAGAGCCCAAGGACACCCTGGGGTAATGTGGAGATTGTTCTCTCATCAGGTTTCGGCTTCATGACTCGTCAGCTGATGACGCTAGCAGGAGGACGTGTGGTTTCTAGCGTTAGAGGGAGGTCACGACCTTACAGCCATATGTGACGCGTCTGAAGCCTGTGTCAGTGCTCTGCTGGGGCTGGAGGTAAACATTTCACAACATTTCTCTGTCAATAACAGTGTGCAGATGATTTACAGTAGTAATATGTAACCCAAACATGACTTTATTATGAGTTAATGATGAGTTAAAGCATGCACTAATCATGAACTCACATTACCTACAACATGAGTCTTGAGTGAATATTGGCGACCTTAATTACTTATTAGTTCATGTTTGTTAATGAATGTATTAATAACCAGTTTAGTTAAGCTGAATGTAACCTGCTGTATGAGGAAGTACAGTATATATACAGTATACAGTATATACAGTATATATTATTATTAACTCATTATTATTATTATTATTATTAACTTATTATTATTATTATTATTAACTTATTATTATTATTATTATTATTATTAACTTATTATTATTATTATTATTATTATTATTATTGTTATTATTATTATTAACTCATTATTATTATTATTATTATTATTATTATTATTATTGTTATTATTATTGTTATTATTATTATTAACTCATTATTATTATTATTATTATTATTATTATTATTATTATTAACTTATTATTATTATTATTATTATTATTATTATTATTATTATTATTATTATTAACTCATTATTATTATTATTATTATTAACTGATTATTAATAGAACTCATCATCTCTTGTGTTTGTGCTGTTCATTATGATGTCGACTGAACACTTTTCTATTGTTCTTCATTGTAAACACACACTTGAGTTCATAATGTATTTGCACAGTGTATTAGTACATTATCATTCCACCTTCATAGTCCTGCACCACCGTGAACATACACTGAGCAGTGGTGTTATATAAGGGCGTTAACATGACTGATCTGGCATACAGAGTCTGGTATGACGTGCTCAGTATCGAAGGGAAAAACAAAACCAGTGTTTCTTGATGTGTTTTTGCTGTAGGAGCCTCTTCCCGAGTCGACCCTGCTGCAGACGCCCAGCGCTAACGGAGTGCTGTCCCTGCAGAGAGTGCTGCAGATACACAGTGAGTCTCCGTCTGCACACAATTAGCCTCAAATGCACCAGCTTCCTGGTAGCACACATTTATTTCATTCTTCCTCATTAATTATAATCATGATCGTCGTTGTTGCACCACATGGCTCCGGCTCTGCCAAAAATATTCCTATAAAAACAAGGGTTCGGGATGCGTGCTCTACGTGGCGCACAACACTACCTCTCCCATGCTGTCTGTCTGCGTTTGGGGTTTACATGCATGCTGTATTTTCTGTATTTTACAACGTTCTGTGATCACTTTAAACCTGTGCTATACTCACTTGAACCTGCAGTGAAATCTGATATACGCACATGCTGTATATGCAAATTATACTGTATATATGATACACAAGCGCATATTTAGATTTCACGTATATAAAATGTGTCAAATATGCAAGTTTTATTTCAAAGTATTGCCAAAAATGGATGTCTTGTGTTTTATTTGTAACCATTTTAATTACAAATATACAAATACATGAGCAAATATTAGATATAATTACATATATGTTCAGATATTTTAGCAACTTGTTCAAATATGTTCAAAATATTTGCTAAAATGTTATTATGCGTTCATAAATGACCTTATATGAACAGTTATATGAACACATAAATATGTATATCTAATATTTTTAAGATAAATGTACCTAAATAAAATCAAGCAGCTCTTTCTGCAATATTTTGAGCGTAATATGGTTTTGGTTTGTAATATTTTGCATATAGGACACATTTGTTATATGTGTAAATCCCAAATAAATCATTTGCATATATTTCAATGTATCAGATTTCTGCATGGGGGAAGTGTTTTGCAGAATGTCCAAGCTGTTCTCAGTGCACAAAGTGTAATCAGTCAAGCTCCAATAAGGACACAATAATGCTTTAATATAAGGAATCTTTATTTATTAAATGATGTCATTATTATAATCAGTTTTAATTTCTACACTGAAAGCTTTTGGAAAAGTTTGATGTACTTCTTTTGGCCTCAAATAATATTTGTTGTATTTTGTAATAATTTAAGTTGATTTAAATGACTGTTTAAAAATCTGTGGATATTATCAGTGCATTTATTGAGTAAGAATGCGTTTATACAACAGTTCAACGACATAATCATGTATATAAAAAGAAAATCAAACACAGAGAGTCTCAAAACCCTTTTGTATGAGGAACTACTTTCTTCCACTGTTCATTGACATCTGCAGCTGACGTCAGAACAGCAGAAACCGCTGCTCATTTACCAACGTCACTGTAGAGCTAGTGTTAGAATGATTCTCTAGCGTAGTGTCTAAAGTGATGACAGAACAGCTGATTTTGCTCACATTTTAAGATTATAAGGCTGAACAGCATGAAATGCCATCAGTCAGCTGATGCACTGAATCAGATGCTCCGAAATGATGAATATTTTAAAATAGGCACTGTCCTTATAAATAAACTGCATAGCTGCAATCTAAACAACTACATTCTCACCTAAAAAAGCCTCAGCAGTACATGATGTTGTCCAACAGCTGCAATATTTGTCAAATGTAGAGTGTCCTCTGCTGCTTGTTGCTGTATGTGAGTGGAGTGATACACAAGGGTGAAGAGTGAAGTGGCTGGATGAGTGCTGTTATTGCAGAATATTGCATGGCTATCAGCCAATCGGATTCAAGAACCAGACAGAACTGTTGGATATATATGTTAATCCCAAAGCTTCTTCATTATATTAGGTTTTCCAGTGTTTTCTGCTGCTGAGTGTTCTTTATAAGCATCAGTTTGTTTCTATTCTTGCTGTGTATCGATGTACTGTCAGTTCATTCTGCATCTACTGTGCTGTCCTGAATGAAATAAAGAGTAAAAAGTGTGAGTTTTCTTGTTCTTCTGTGTGTCAGGTCAGTATTGGTCCTCCCTGAAGCCGCTGATGGGCACGGTGGGCATGTCCTTTCTGGGCGCTCAGAGGAAAGACTGTGAGGAAACAGACACAGTCAATGCCATGGCGTCTCTTTCTGTCGGCGTCCTGACCAACAAAACCAGGTGCATTTCTGCTGCATCACATTAATATAGTGTACGCTCTCTCATTAACACTAACTCTTTCTGCTTTATATCTGTCTTAGATATTTGTAAAGTACACATGAAATCAAAACTAGCCATAGTGATGTTGTGAGCTCACATTGCTAGTGTAGTGGTGGTCAGTTCATCTGTGCAGGTCATTAAGAACTAAACAATAGTTTGCTCTTCTAATCTTTAATTTTAGTCTGAATATCCTGTTTGAGTTCAGTTCAATTCTCAAATTAGGTCTGTCTGATGTAGTGGGTGGGGCTAACACACTTAACCACGCCCCTCCAGCTGTCTCTTTGACATCAAACAGAAATGAGGTGGAGTCAGTTAGGTTGTGATAACTCTCCATAAACCCTTTTCACCATCTTTCTGAATGACACGCCTACTTTACTATATCCAATCAGCTCGCAGTAGAAAAACTAGCCACGCCCACTGTTTTCTCATGTAATATTCCGTTTCTATAGGAACTGCAGCACAATACGGAAAAAAGAAAGTTGCAGCTTCCGGCTCATGTATTGACAGTACTAATGGTTAATAAACAGCAGTAATTTACTCATTTAGAAAAATCTACTGTACTAATAAATTCACAAATGCAGATAATAAAGATTAATTGAGATAATCCTGAATCAAAACCTCCTCCAACCTGTGTATTTGACTGATCAATATTACTCAGTGCTCTGTTACATTCATTAGTATGATGCCTTAACAAAGACACCTTAAAATCCAGATGAAGTGCAGATGTACACTGTTTATTGTGCTAGTACATGTTGTTGGTCTTGTCGTAGCTGGTGAAAGATGAGAGGAGGAGCTCAGAAATAAAGCCCCGCCGCTTCTGTATGCATCATCAGACTGAAGTAAAGGCAGACTGTAAAACATCAGGAGGCCAATTTTACAACAGCGTTCAGTTTGTTCATCTTTAATCCAAGACAAATCAGATGTCCACTCCTCTTCTGACACTCACTGCTGCAGGAAATGATGCGTTGTTGAGTGTATGGTGCTAACTATTAACCTCATTTTCCACAGCCTTGAAGATGAGCCCATGGAGCATGATGAAGACTCCCTTTAGAGCGTGAACCAGCCTCAGGGGGCGTGGCTTCATTATCAAACCCCACCCACCACTCACACCTCAACACTGGGCGCCAGATAATACACCTCTGCCATCCACACTAGTGTGTGTGTGTGTGTGTGTGTGTGTGTTTGACTAAAGGAACGTGTTGACGATCCTTCACCTCCAGTGCCTCAAACCGACTGTTGACTTCAGCTGCAGACGCCAAACCACAGCGCTCGGACATTCCTCAATCTTTATATCGACATACAGGCAGGTCATCCACTTCACAAGCCCTGACAAACAAGCCAACTATTGAGCGAGAGAGAGAGAGGGGTTTCCTTGCACCTGGCAACCACAAGGTGTCTGTGCTCTATGATGTCATTACTGTTACCCAGTTTAACCACTAAAGCAGACTCTGGACAGCGGTGGCTTTGTAGAAATCCTCCTGTTTCTCTTGATTTTTGCACTGTGCATTCCATAATGTGAAGCGGGAACATCCTCCACAGCTCTGAGGACCAACGCTCTACTTCTGCATTAGCTTTACACTCAACACATCACTTCAGCTCCAATCTACCTGCACTCCCAGCTGGAGATGTGTGTGTGTGTGTGTGTGTCTGACTCCATGTTTTAAAGGCCAGAGGGACAAACCAGCTATCAGCAACAGTATACACACACACACACACACACACACAGATCCATACAGAATGACCACTGTACATTTAATATTGCAGACACAGGAAGTTCTTACACTTTCCCTAGACAAACTATAGACCAAACTAATATGAATGCGTGTGTGCGTGCGTTTGTGTGTGTGTGTGTGTGCGTGCGTGCATGTGCGCGCTCAGTTTTGAGCATAAGCAGAAGTGTTGGGGCTTTGATTAGGCTCTCTCTCTTCAGTGGAGCTGAGCATCAGTGGTTTGTGGAGCTGCTGCTGTGTTTAATGGCGTTCCCCTCATTGCTCTGCTCTCACAGGTCTTCTCTTGACTTTTACGAGGGATGCATTGTTTTTGGATGGTGCTCTGTTTTCCACAGCCGGCGCAGAGATGTCTAATTCACAGCAGTTGTGTGGATCAGGTTTATAGTGGTATTAAATATGTCTGTGAGCCGCTGATGTCCACCTGTACGCCTTCGTCAGTGAGCTGAGATTATTATCAGACGGAGCGACAGTCACTGTCAGACATCAGATATGTTTATCAGGCTACACTAGTGAAGATGATGCAGGATGTTTCGCTCCACACGCTGCAGCAGGACACATGAGGAGCTCAGTTGATGCTGCATGTGTGAGTTTCCCACTGCGCTGTTGTCTTGATGAACGCCCCGCTGGCTCACGTTATCTAGTGAACAGCTCACACACAAATGTCTTCACTAACTCTTTATTTGTCCAAACCAGTTTGAGTTTCTTCAGCTGATGAAGATCTTTGGAAATCTGTAAGCTTTGACTTCTGTAGTGTTTGTTTTTGCTACTATATTAAAGTCAAAGTATCTTCATTTGTAGAAGAAAGAAGCTCACATGTGCATACCTGTCAACCCTCCGTTTTGCCCAGGATTCTACTGTATTTTACAGGTCTATCCTGCTATCATCCCGTAAAGGTATTTTCCTGGATTTCTCCTGTATTTTCAGTCTTTCTATGAAGGGTGGTGATAAACATTAAAGAGTCAAGCCTCCCTATACACAACCCATACCACCGAACCACCAGGGGGCACCCAAATGTGAGTCTGTTCTGTGCTTTGGTTTTATTTAGGCATGAAACACTTTGAAATAAATATAAATACGACAGCATTCCCTTCCTTTCCATTACAGGCGCCTATGCAATCCTCAAACAGTCATATAGCGGTGCGTGACTGTCAGCTGACGCGCTCCATAGTGATGAATAGACGCCGTTTCCCAAACGAATTCTGTAGACGTGATTTGAGGAGGAACGAACTCTGGGTTTTTGGTGCGTGTTTGAACAGACATATACAGATAATTAATTAATAATAATAATATTAAATGAGCATAAAATCCCTTATTATGGTGGGCATATCCCTTATTTTCACATCCCAGTGTTGACAGGTATGCGCTGGAGCTTTATAAGCTCTTGAGGAGGGTGAACAGTGAGTGAACTACCCCTTTAAATCATCACTTTGAGTTGTGTTACACATTCACTACAAGAACCAATGGTGAGCTGACAAATGCTGTTTCTCCAAACAGAACAATGGAGGCATTCCTTCTTCTCATTCTCATCATTATTCTGATATTTCCCAAGTGCCCAGCGCCTGCCTGACCAATAAATGATTTATAGCCTGTACCAAACCACTGTGGATAGTTAGACGCGTGTATGATTCCATGTATATAGTCCATGTATCGCTGTGTTTTCATGAAGACCCTGGGTAGATTTTGCCCATCAGACCCCCATGAAGACGGTGATGAAGTCATAGCTAATCTCTGAACTAGCGGCGCTCGTGTTGCGTATTTACAGCGCTTCAAACGGTGCATTACATTTCTCCACCAGCAGAATGAGACAGCACTCGGTGAGGGTCTTCAGGCTGTGATCTCCAACAGATCTCCACATTCCGCTGCGCTCCACCCTCCTCTTATTTTCACCATAGCTCTGTGCATTTGTACTGTGTTGATATACCTCTGGAAGCGCTTGTGTTCTGTCTAAATAAAGCAGGAGTTAGCGCTGTGGTGTAAAAGCAGAGCAGCGCAGTCTTAATCATGTCCTTTATTCCCTCTTCGCTTTGTTTCCTGTAAATATCGACCTACGACCAAAAGACGTCACCTCTCGTGCCTTGGAGCTCTTCGCCTGTCGACGCCACTAACTGGATCTGTTAACAGAGTAACGCTGTGTTTTTATGTACTTACCTATTGATTTCCCACTCCTTTATTCCTCTGTGTATAGAAAAGGTCTATTTTGTACTGTTTCTATCTTCCTAATTAAATGAAACATGTTTGTTTGCTGAACTGGAGCTTTTGTGTTCACTTTATTCTCATAACAGCAGACTAATGAAGCAAACGTGTGGATCACTGCTTTTACATCATTTATTCTCCTCTTAGCTCAGTCACTGTATTCATCAGAGGTCCCACAGCGGAATGAACCGCCAACTATTACAGCATATGTTTTACACAGCGGATGCCCTTCCAGCTGCAACTTAGTACTGGGAAACACCCATACACACTCATCCACACACACACTTTTATACACTACAGCCAGTTTAGTTAATCAGTTCCCCTGTAGCGCATGTGTTTGGACTGTGGGGGAAACCGGAGCACCCAGAGGAAACCCACACCAACACGGGGAGAACATGCAAACTCCACACAGAAACAGTAACTGACCCAGCCGAGACTCGAATCAGAGACCTTCTTGCTGTAAGGCCACAGTGAGACACTATTGTTTATAGCATAAATTCTGTGTTCCTTTTATTTTAGCACAGTTCTAGAAACAGACTAATAACCTGTGGGGAATGATGCCCGCATTCTCCACCAAAATACAGCCGATGGTGTTATTTCAGAAAAACTGTGTTGACCTTATAAAAAACAATCATAATCATCTCAAACCTGACTTTAGATCATTTATATCATAAACGCCTCGATATTAAATATCAGATTGGTGTTAGGACTGCATAATGTAGGGTTTCAGCATAGATATCGCATTATGAGCATATCTGCAATGTGGAGTCTGGATCATAACTTCATGTGTTTCTGATATTAAAAGCATTCAGGCATCAAAAATTATACATTTTAATAACGATGAATTGTTGAATTATTTAGAGAACAGAGACTGCACACTATTATTATAGACACCATTAACACAACACTGTTCCTGAATACTGCCTGACTCCTCAGAAATCCATTCAACATTTTCATTTCAATCATTTGTCTTTCTTTGTTGTGTTCATACATGCTATCGATCGATTAATCAGTCTAAAATGATCAAATCTTTCAGATGGAGACATTCAAGCCAGGTGCTGAAACTGTATTCATATCAGAATATATATGTCATGGATTAACAGAATATCCGATTTTTCAGTCCTAATTTGTACCACTATTAATGTGTATTAATCTGACAGTTCAGTGTTGCTGTTCCTCTGTAGTTACAGCTGAATACAGGACGATCTGTGATCATTAGCAGACACAATCAAATACAACCTCACAAATCACAGTGGTTTTACACATTTGGAATGAAATGGTCAATCTGTGATTTCAGAAACACTGCCAATAGACCGTTTAAAGGAGATGGTGTAATGTTCTTTTAGTTATTTTAACATGAGCAACTATTAATGTTTAATCATTACACAACCAACAAAATAGTCAATATTAATGGAGAATGTTCAGCTAATCTCTGGCTAAATTCGACAGCACACGGATGCTGATTTCCAGGTTTTATTGAGATCATTTGATGTTAAAGCAGCCGTCAGATACGTCTCGCATGCATTTTCAGTTAAGCGAGTGTTGGGACTGTATCATTCCTCTTATGCGTGCCTCTACTGTAATCAGCAAGGCTTCTGCTTTCCTCTTTAAACATGCTCATTATAATTGCCTCTGCTAATTACACACGCTGAACAGCAGAACACACCACTTTTGTGGCCGGCCGCTCCATCTTATTCCTTGCCAACCAGACATGCGTTCACTGAAGCCTCAAACTCAAGTGGATAATGCTGAGTTTATGTGCAGACCCAGTTTAGACCATGCTCTATACTAATTAAGTAATTAGCAATGTCTGACTGGATAATATGGACACACTAGCGGGAACGGGAACAGCAAGATCCATTAATCCAACTTTCTAGAGTTTATTTAAACTTGGACTTCATTGTGTTGTTAAGCTAGCTGTCTGCTACTCTTACATAGTCGCCCACTGAAGCTAAGCAGGGCTGCGCCCCTCAGTACCTGGATGGGTGACCAGCAGGGGGCGTTCAACCTGCGGTCTGTATGGGTCCTAATGCCTCAATATATTGATGGTGACTCTATACTGCTCAGTGAGCGCCGTCTTTCAGATAACATGTGAAACCGAGGTCCCGACTCTCTGTGCTCATTAATAATCCCAGGATGTCCTTGGAAAAAGAGTAGGGGATTAACCTTGGCCATATTTGCCCACTGGCCTCTGTCCATCAGACAACAAACTCTGAATTCATCCAGTTATCTTATTGTAGACTTGATTTTAGTTTTATTTTTGCACAAGTACATTTGCAGACTGTGTTTATCTGATGTTTTAGTCTGGACACTATAGAAACATGTTGGCCAAAACGTGAACAGCTAGATCTGTCAATCTAAAAGACTCTCTGAGGTTTACTTTAGTCTTGGATTTTATTTTATTGTTGGTTTATTGATTAATTATCAACTTATAAAGCTTTTCCTGAGCTAAGACAGAGTAACAGTCAGACGACTAACTCTTTGAAACGAGCGGCTCATCAAGGTATCACTGTACACTTCATTCTAGTTTTATTTTCCCCCCAAGACCGAGTTTAGCTGACATTTCATCCATATTAAGCGATTAGTGACGTCTGCCTGGATCCTGTAGAGCTTTTTAAATTCGGCCATTGATTCATCATTATTTTAGAAATATTTATAATCGCCAAGTCATCATACTGTTGAATAACTCCTGTGATCTTTATACATTTGCTGAGGTTTAGTTTGACTGAATCCTGAAGCAGCATCATGATCAGCTTTCTAAACGTCTCTCTCTCTGTTTATTTGATTTCCTCCTCTATATTATTGATTTCCCCCATTAAAGGCCATAACACTTCTGAAGTAGAAGTCTCTTTTAATAGAGGAATCAGAGTGAATCTTCAAGCGTTACCTTTATTATTTTACATTTACTGGTGGTTTACACTGTGTTGCCTGTCACAGAAGCAGGATTGAATGGCTAATATACAGCATAAAACACAAGCACAATCCCTCTCACACCATCACATCTGCTTAATAAAGCAATATAAAGAGCAGGTGAAGCGTTTATCCATCAGGTCAGGGTTAGGGAGACCTCAAAACAGTCAATATCTGCCCACATCTGAGTCCAAAATAAAGTCAACATGGAGGAACACTGATCTCAAATCAGCAGCAGTCACCTCCACTCAGCTCAGTGTGTTGGATTCAGAGGCTTGTGGGAATGCTTTGCTCATCTCCGCTCCTCAGAGTCTTTCTGTCTGCGTTTGGTTGTAAAGCTCCATTAGGAAAAGGGGAAGATTGTCGGCTTGTAGATGAAGCATGAAGGCCTCTGGGACTGTGGGAAACTGTTGAGACACACAGAGATCATGTCAATCCCAATAAACCCTACGCTGACATTCAGTTTAGCTCACAATTCATGCTGTTAACTACCTGCTTATTACCTGCCTATTATTAAGATATGAACTGTTTATTAGCACTTATAAAGTCTGATTTTATTCTGCATCCCTATACCTACACAACACCTAAACCCAACGACTGCCTTGCTCACTATTAATAAACAGATAATGAGCAGTTCATACTGTTAGCTATTGGTTTAATGATACTGTGAATACTGAAGTGTTCAGTTTCTGTACAGGCAATATTGAAGGCAAAATTATTAGTGGATTCCCCTGAAATGGTGATTACTTTTCCCCAGTGATGTTAAACAGAGCCAAGACATGTTCACAGGATTAATATAATAGTGTTTTCTTCTGGAGAAAGTCTAAATAAAATGTTTATTTATAGATATTTATTATTTTCTTGCTACAGAACAAGCCATTTTTATCGGATGATTATCTTAATTAACCTAGTTAAGCCTTTAAGCTGAACACTAGAGTCTTGAAGAATAATTAGTCCAGTAGTATATAGGAAAAGAAATGAGTTAGTAAAACCAGCAGGTTTATTTAACAGTATATAGTTATACATGCAGCTTTCTTGAGCTCAATACGAGATTATGCAGATTATTTTATAACAATGTGCTAACATTTAGTTTCAGATGACTTACTGTAGTTACAGATGTTCATTGCACTTACTATAGTGATTACAATTATGTATAATGACATGTAACTAACCCTAAAGCTAAGCCCCGTTACAACCACAACCATAGAGTAAGAACATGTACAAGATGCTGGGCTCCACACAATCCCACATGAAGGATTCAGTTAGCTTTTCACAAATGTAAAGGGATTGAACATAAAACAATTCAGTTTTCCTCAAGACAAACCCCTCGTGAATTGTGTTGATTCAGCTCATTTTACATAAGTAGTTTGAGTAAACAGCAAGCTTCATCGTTTGAGTGTGTGAAATGAATCAATGTCACTCAGTGGTTGATTGAATGGTTCGACTCTAACTACATCACCTTTAAATAAAGTGTACGTTTAGCTGAAGCCTCCAGACAGTGATCAGGTGTTTACGGTCTGCATCGGTGCACGTACTGCAGGAGATGGATCTATGTGTTATTTCAGGAGCTGGAATCGTGTGGGTTTGTCTCATAAAAGCAGGACATTACTGCAGTTATAGGAGTCCTTGTAAAGTGCGACCCTTATATTTTACAGTAAACACAAATATAGCACAAACTACATCAGCTATGAACACTTTCCACAAGGCACAGATCATGCTGTTATTGTGAAGATATGAAGTGTTCATTAGCACTTTTAAAGTGCCTCAATATTAATAAACTGATCATTGTTAGATTAGTCAGCTAAAACTCTTAGTTAAAGGTTAGTTAATGGTGTGAATTGTTTGTGTATATTTCCCAAATGATGTTTCTCAGATTGAGGAATTTCTCTCAGTATTTCCTCTAATATTTGTTCTTCTGGAGAAAGTCTTATTTGTTTTATTTCAGCTAGAATAAAAGCAGTTTTTAATAGTTTTAAAGCCATTTTAAGCTCAATATTATTAGCCCCCTTCAGCAATATTAGTGTTGGATTGTCTCCAGAATAAACCACTGTTATACAATGACTTGCCTAATTACCCTAACTTTACCCTAATTACCCTAGTGAAGCCTTTAAATGTGACTTTAAGCTGAATACTAGTGTCTTGAAGAATATCTAGTCTAATATTATGTGCTGTCATCATGATGAAGAGAAAAGACATCAGTTATTAGAGATGAGTTATTAACACTTTCATATGCAGAAATCTGCTCTCCGATAGACAGAAACTGGGAAATGTTTTAAAAAGAATTAAAATGTCACAGCACAGCGAATAATTCTGAAATCATCTGTACACACACACACACACACACACACACACACACACACACACACACACACACACACACACACACACACACAGATATATATATGTTTAAACACATCCCCCTACATGTGTCCTTCACTCTTCTCAGTTTGCCTGTATTGTAGTAATATCGTGCACCTTTGCTTTGGACTGATAATTATAGTAAATGCTACACAAATAAACTTGATCTGGAATGTACTGCATGAGATGAGAACTTTTACTTTTTTTATTTATCCAATCTCGTTTTTAGATTTATGCTGAGCTAATGAACGCAGCAGCCAATCAGAGACACTCGATCAGAAAACCTGCTGAGTCTGCATAAAGTCAGCATCACATCTCTCATCACTCATCATAAACACACACACACACACACACACACACACACACACACACACACACACACTGCTGAAGTTCAGAGACTGATTATTATAGCCGATTATTACAGCCTCTTCAGTGATTATTACAGCAGTTTCATCTGCATTAATAATCATTATTACCACACTGAGTGAGAATAATAATTAACACTATTTAAAGGTGTAATTCCACACTTAATGAACCTTTAATTACAATCTTTGGCGCAAATGACTCATTATCTGTTTATTAATAGTGAGAAAGGCAGTAGTGGGGTTCAGGTGTTGTGTAGGATTAGCGATAATAAGATCATACTTATATATATTATACATAATCACTAATAAACAGTTCACATCTTACAGGACGTTTGGCAAGAGGAGAGATGGCTTGCTTGGTTTGGGCCTTGTAGAGATGTGCATGGATGGATTTGCTCTTCAGTGTTTGGACGTTCAGCAGTGAAGATTAAACCACACTGAACTGAACTGAACTGACACAGCTTCAGTTTACTAGAGCTTCAGTGTTCAGCTGCTGCCACATGATCTACAGTGTAGAGGCGCTGGAGAAATACAGATGAACTGAACTGAATTAATAACAGGTAGCTAGTTAATAGTGGGAATAAATAACTTTTGCAGCCCTCTCTTGTATTCCTATATTAATATACAGGTTTTGTTGATCACATTTGTTTTTAATGTAATGGTAAAAGATTATTTCTGCTCACAGGATATTGTTATTACAGGATATTGTTATTACTACAGCATATTATTATTTCTAACTGTTGCTGTATTCAGGAGTTCTGCTGAGACCAACGTCTTGTTAACACACCATTTCTGTCTTGTTTCTAGTCCACATATGCACAGATTCTTAAATCAAGAAGACAAGCTAATGATGCAGTCTTGTTTTCAGAAATATACACTGAAAAAATAATTCAAAGATGATTCCTTGGATTTACTCAATTTTTTACGTTAAGTGGTTGTAAACAATTTATTTGTGTTGAATTTAAACAAACAAACTAAGTTGAACTCTATTAAGTTTAATTTGTTTGTTTAAATTCCACACAAATAAATTGTTTGCAACAGTTTTGCATGCAACACTTTTTTCAGTGTAGTAAGCTTTTGAAGATTATTTATGCCCACATTCAAAATTATTTATCTTCCACTTGTGTGTCTCATTTGTCTGATCTAAATAGCTTCTTTGGTTGTAAACACAGCTAGTCAAGTTATAAAGGAGTTTAGGACGTTAATCTTCAAATGTATGTTTCTCAGAAAGGTACTGTCAGTAAAGATGCTGTGGCATGTAAAAGCAGAGTATAAGATCCTACACCTCAAAACAAAACTGAATCTGATTTGACATGCAGCACTGATGACCATGCCTGCTTTCATTTGCATCTCTGTGTATTTCCTCCATCAAACGAGCACAGAAGATGTGTGAAGCTCCTTCAGATAGAGTCTGCTGAATATCTCTGCTTCAGTCAGATTTACAGGACATTTCAACATCTTAAAACTCTACATTAATGAAGGCCGGATAAAACAATGAGCTAGCAACCAATAGCATGGGTCATTTAATAACTATCATGAATAATCCTCTGTATAATTACTCCTTTTACATCACTATGAGGGGGAAAATGTTAATAAAATACAATGTACTGGGTAATTTAATAAATAATATGGGCAATTACTGCTATAATTACAGTGTTTACATCAATATTAGGGTTAGGTTTAGGGTAGGTGTTTTCATGAAGAACATGAATAATACTCAGTTTAATTGCTGCTTTTACATTACTGTGAGGGTTGAGGTGGGGCTAGACGTTAATATAATACAAATTAATGCATAATTTAATAATTGTATTAATAATTCTCAGTAACTTCCAGCCGCAGCTGTATCCCTTATAGCAACAACTGTATTTGTGTGTGTATGGCATGCATCTCACACACACACACAGACAGACACACACGCACACACCTCAGTAACAGCCCACAACTGTTTCCAATCATTAGGTTCCTGCATGTCTGGCCGGCCGCCTCTGATTGCACGACACTGGATACGAGATGCCGCTTTACACCCGTGGGCTACAGGAGACTCCTCTCCACCTTTCCCTGCTTCCTCTCACTCACTTTTATTTGCCTTTCATGCTTTTTCTTTGTTGCCCGTTATCTTTAACAGCAACACATGGCCGGGACGCTCAGCCGAAAATAATGTGGCCAAACGTGCAGATTGGAGATGCAGGGTCATTACACTGGCCAACACTTTACAACAGGGCTGGGTTAGTAATACTGTGAGCAACTATACATGCATTTCTATATGTGTTCATGTTAAAAAAGTTGATTGTTAGAACACACTAACTCACATCAACAACATGAAAGTGATGTTAATAATGCATCAGTGAATGCTGAACGATGATTAATGAATGCTGTAGAAGTGCTGTTCACTAACTAATGAACCTTGCACTGTTATTACTCATGTACTAACATAGGCCTAAATCTGGTCATGAATGTAGAAGTGTGCGTGTGTGATGGAACACACAATCATGCAGAAAGTGAAATGTCTGAAGAACGTCCGCAGAGACACTCGCATGAGCTAAACACACTATTGATTAATGACAAACTGCTTACTGTGGTCAATAGTTTACAATTATTATCAGGATTTTATAAATGTTGTCTATAAAAATAAGAAGATTGTGTTAAATCAAGTAATAAATGCGGTAAAACTCCAGAATTAAGACTTTTCGTGCGCTGTATTGTCAGAATATGCTCGAATGCTTAATTATAGATCTATATATAAAGTATTAGTGATTAGTTTGGATCTTGATTAAATGAAGCTGGGGTTTGGAGTGATCTTATGAGTGTTAGTTTAGACAGATCTGCAAACGTTTAGCTCATTTTAAATTAACACGATGTTTAAGCAGATTATGGCCGTAAAACACAAACATTCATTAGAAAATAACATTTACAGCAAACAAAAGTCCTTCCAAAGCCGTGTGTTCATGTGTAATGTGTCTGTATTTATTCTGTGGTTATGACGCTTAGTGAAAAAAAGAAAAATAATATGTATAGACTTATATAAAATATACACACAATTAGCTTTGAATGGTTGAAGATTACGACTCAAAACTAGCGCAATGCTTTTTTTAATTTAGATTTATTTTCTCTCATTTACATGTTCACATACAGTGAAGTCAGAATAACTCGCCATTTTCTGTTTATCAGAGAGCAGATTTCTGCACATAATAGTTTAATAACTCATCTCTAATAACTGATGTCTTTTCTCTGATGACAGCACATAATATTAGACTAGATATTCTTCACGTATTTAGCTAATATAATAATACTGACCTTAAAATGGCTTTAAACCATTAAAAACTGCTTTTATTCTAGCCGAAATAAAATAAATAAGACTTTCTCCAGAAGAACAAAAATTAGAGGAAATACTGAGAGAAATCTATTACACTTCATTCTGTAAATATTTGACTAAGAGTAAAAGATTCACAGGAAGGTGAATAATAATTGTGACTTCAGCTGTGAATGTTGGTCGTTCTGCTTTATAAATCTGCCTGAGTCTCCTGAACTCTTCTTCAGATGAACAGCATCAGTTCAGCTTCTGCTCGGTTCCTGCGCTCTGAGTCCAAGCCACAAAAAAGGCGCAGTTACACTAATTTCCTTTCCTAAACCCTGACTGATAGCACTTACATTTTAACTCATTGTGTTAATACACGCAATAATTAATGAGGTTTGTTATTGTTGAGTAGAGCTTATTAATACATAAGTGCAGCGTCTACCAATGTGACTCTTGACATTTTCTGTGATTATAAACTCTACTTATTTGTTAGTTTCCAGCAACAGATCAGCTGTTATTGGTGCATGTGTGATTATGCACAATTTCACATCAACTGGGTTTTGGTGAATACACACTGTAGGAGATGCAGGTTTGACACAGTTCATTAATGTTGTCCCAACACAAATCCGCTAAGCTCACTTAACACTTAACAAGTGGACTGAACATAAAACAATGAAGTCGTCACAAGAAATTCTAAGAATTGTGTTGATTCGCCTCATTTTAACTACAGTAGTCAACATCTGAAGTGGATTAAATACTTTCCTAAATTATCCTAAGAGAATAACGGTGTTTTGAACAGTTTTAGGATGAAAGGTTTCACGTCAAATGTTGCCTACTCTGAGTACTTTGAACAAACAGCAAACGCTGCTGCCCAAACACCGCTCATCATGATCTGAAAACTCTATCATTAATATAATTTTATATCATTTGTGATGGAGAAATGGACAGGTTTTCAGTCACACTTTATTTTAATATGTAATTCATGCTATTAACTAACCATTAACTGGGCCTTTTAGCTCAATATCTACTCATTATCTGTTTATTAATGGTGAGCAAGGCAGTAGTTGGGTTTAAGTGTTGTGTAGGATTAGCGATGCAGAGTAAGATCAGACTTTATAACCTCTAATGAACAGTTGATATCCTAATAACACACAGGTAATAATCAGTAAATGTTGTGTATTGTAAGCTAAACTAAAGTGTTCCCATATTTTTGTAAATCATCTTTAAACAGCTGTGTTTACTGTAGAGGCTCTGCGGGTCTACGACGTACCTGTGAAGGCTTGATTTAGAAAAAGTGAAAGAGGTCAGAGGTCATCTTTATGCAGGGTCGGGTCATGGCAGGGTGAGTCGGAGGCCGTGTGGAGTGGATATAGAGACGATAATCAGGATCAGAGTTCAGACGGGATTCAGTTTTTGGGATGAGGAACGAGTGGATGTTTAGTGAGTGGCAGACATAGACCAGGCGCCCTCCATCCTCCAGACGGAGAAGGCGTAGCTCAGCCTCTCGTGGGCCAGATAGTTGCAGCTGGCCAGCTTGGCGTCCATCTCATCGCTCTGCAGGACCTGGTAGAGGAAGTCGATGTATCTGGAGGCCAGTTTGAGGATCTGGATCTTGCTCAGTTTGTCCGAAGGCAAGGTGGGGATGATCTTTCTGAGCGAGGCGAAGGCGTCGTTCAGAGACTGCGTGCGCTGGCGTTCCCGAACGTTGGCGATCACTCGTTGTGTGTGGAGATCTTCGAAGGGCTGTCCGGGAACTGGAGAAACCGAACTCACGACGGGCACCAGAGAGGATGAAGAAGACGATGAAGATGACGGAGAGCTTCTTTTGGGACGTTTGGGAGCCAGATTTGATGGGTTCTCCAATGATGGTTTGTCGTCTTGTGAAACGGGCTCTTTTTTTGGACCCGTCAGCCGCTTGCGTGCGCCCGCCGGCGGAGAAACCACAACCGGACACTTATTGGGGCGTCGCTCCTGCTCTTCTTCAATGGGAAGGATCCCACTTTCTGGAAAATCTCCACAAGTCTGTTCCTCTCGCATGACGATCAGTCCTCCGTATCAATGCTCCTGCTTTACCTGTGACCACTGTTAAAGCTAAACACTGGAGTGTGTGTTATGGGATCTCTGTGAGGATTACACAGCCATTGGTTTGTTGTTAGAAATCAAATGTAATCTCTGTGTTGCGTGTGTGTTGCATGTGTGTGTGTGTATCATGTGGCTGTTTGTGTCACTGACTGCTTGTCAGGTCTTTTATAAAGGTCTTCTGAAGCTCTGCCTACTGTGCGCAGGGATTGGCTGGATTGGTTGAGTGGGTGGAGCTGATCAGAGGAAACAGGAAGGTGATGTAGATTGTGATTGGAGGATTCGGGATGGGGGTTTGATCTTGGGCAGTTAGAGTTAGAGACTCTGCTGTAGAGTTTTCTTGAAATTGTCTGAAGCATTATTGGTTCCAGATTTCTCCTAAAACAAGCCTTCGGCCCAAAGACACCCCCTCCAACACCCTACACCTCCTCTTCTCTCTCCAGCACAGACAATAGGACGGAGCGGAGGAGAAGAAGGCTTGCTGTTTGGCTTGCTCTGTTGACTTTATGGCACAGTGAGGTTCTCGAAGGTAAACTAACCGTTATTTTGGACATGCTGAGTGAGAATATAAATCACTGTCATGTGGGTCTATGCAAACAACAGCATGTCCATGTGCTGCATTCGCATTTAATATACCTGCACATTTAACCATGGGAATATGAGCTCGCGTACACAGTGTAAGTCAGAAGTATTCACCCCCTGTGAAATGTGGGTTCTTTATTAATTATTCCCCACATGCTGTTGAACAGATTCAGGAATTTCTCTCAGTATTCCCTCTAATATTTGTTCTTCTGGAGAAAGTCTTATTTGTTTTATTTCAGCTAGAATAAAAGCAGTTTTTAATAGTTTTAAAGCCATTTTAAGCTCAATATTATTAGCCCCCTTCAGCAATATTAGTGTTGGATTGTCTCCAGAATAAACCACTGTTATACAATGACTTGCCTAATTACCCTAACTTTACCCTAATTACCCTAGTGAAGCCTTTAAATGTGACTTTAAGCTGAATACTAGTGTCTTGAAGAATATCTAGTCTAATATTATGTGCTGTCATCATGGTGAAGAGAAAAGACATCAGTTATTAGAGATGAGTTATTTAAATTAGAAGTGTTCTGAAACCTCCATTAAACAGCACATGGGAGCTCTGGGCTAATCATTTAGTCTTCAACTGTACATTGCAGTTTCATTTGCACTTGAATGTTAGTGGATTTGTGCAATATATAGATTGTAAATGTAGATTAAAACTATCGAACAAAAGCGATCTTTAATCAAGCTAACATGTGAAGACTGCTCAGTGCTGTATTTGATCTGTGTTATCTTATCATGTGCATCTTCTCAGTACACTATTAGCCAGTGTTTTGTTTGTCTGGAGCGAGAACTGGCCAAGACCACAAAAAGAGATCTGGTCACGAATTACAGCAATATTTTCAGTTTGGTTTTGACCTTTAAAACTAAACCCGACGTGTCAGTCTAAATGAGAACTTGAAACCTGCCTTGATTGCGTCCTGTCATCGTGATAGTTCATAAACCTCATAACTAATGTCCTGCTGAACTTAAAATTACTTTCAGAAGCGAAGCACATGGCGCAGGGGTATGACATTTAACAACACAATGAATTCATTTCTGAGCAGGACTGAAAGAGGATTAAAACGCAGCTCTAATCAACAGTTACAGACACAAACAATAGGCCAGTTTTCCTCCAGTCTCTCATGTGTCTCGATGTCTTCCAGCAGATTAAAAACTGACAGATCTATAATGTAGCTGCGGGCTGCAGCGACGATTTCAAAGAGAGAAGATGTAAGACCAAGGCGTTTCAGACCGCTGACTGAGTGACCAACAGATGCAACTCTATCCTGTTGGTATTGTCTTGCTATTTTTATACATTGGCCAGCAGATGAGAAGAAAGTCAGCCATTTTCAGAAGCAATCAGAGTTCTGGCTGAGCTGTGAGTGTGTGTTGGCTATCTGCAGTTCGGTTCACACCTGAAATAAAGACGCCATTTTGTGGATCCAATCACAAGTGGACAAAGGAGACACTTTACTGTAACAACATCGTCTGCCAGTGCAACTCAGTTTCAGGTGCAAAGCAAGTGTTTTTTTGCGAAACAAAGGTCTCCTTTTACATCCTGCACCTCATAACCCTTCAGTTGACTTACGGGTCAAAAATGACCCAGGCACCATTTTAACGACAGAAAAACTAAACAATTGCTTTATAAGTTTGGTGAAACTGTCCCCAACATAAGAAAAAATGACAATGCTTTCTATTTTCATGAAGACTGCACACATTTAGGGCACTTTGGGTCAATTTTGACTACTGTGCCAAAAGGAAGCCCTATGTTAACAGTTTCCAGAAGCACTTCTCTGGGCTCGGAGGCATCTGGGATGGACCATCACACAGTGGAGATATGTACTGTGCTCAGATGAAGCAGTGTTTCAGGTATTGTTTGGGAGAAATGGACGCCTTGTGCTCCGGACCAAAAAAGTAAAGGATCATCCAGACTGTCACCAGACACAAGTCCAAAAGCCAGGGTCTGTCATGGTATGGGGTTGTGTCAGTGCCCTTGGCAAAGGTAACTTGCACTTCTGTGATGCTCCATTAATCCTGAACAGCACAGAGAGATTCTGGGGAACAATATGCTCCTGCCTTCTTCTCCAGGGACGCCCATGCAGAGTTTAACAAGACAATGCAGAACCACATTCAGCACACATTACAGAGTCCTGCTGTGGAGGAAGAGGATACAGGTACTGGACTAGCCTGCCAGCAGTCCCGACCTGTCTCCAATAGAGAATGTGTGGCACATTTTGAAGTGCAAAATGCAACAACAAAGACCCCGTACTGTTGTCTACTTTAAGACTTGTTTGCAGGGACAATGGGACAATAACACACCCGAAACACTTCATCACTCGGTGTCTTCAGTCCCTAAACATTTCTTAAGGGTTGTGAAGAGGAATGGGAACATTATAGAGTGGTAAATGCTTCACCAAAATTGAAATATGTGTTTATTTAGAAAAACAAGAATCATGAGGAACACATTAAATAATGTTTGTTGTATATATATATATATATATTTGTTTTTATGATTTTTGTGAGAGATGCATTTATTTACAGCTCATTTTTTCAGCATAATGATATGTTCACGTACAGTGACGCATTACTCCACACAGCTCCGCTCTGTCACAAAGAGTTGGAGCCACTTTCACTGCATTTTAGCTTGTTTAGATTTACACCACGGTGGTCCCTGTCAGAAACAGCCTCCGGAGCTGATCCGATCACATGCCGCTCCACACACACCGCGCACCTGCGTCTGATCAGGACATTTATCCAGCACAACGTCACCGCAGAACTCTGACAGGAATAAACAGCTCAGGGCGGCTGGAGCTGTGCAGAAACTATACCACGGCTCATATAAACAACGGCTTTGTGGATCAGAACTGGCGCAGCGACAGGAGCTCAGGATCCCCTGGTCACAGCGGTACTGGGGTGCACAGGTCTGGAGGAAATCTGTGCATTAAATACTTCTACGGAACGCTAATTCCGAATGCTAGTCTGTGTGCGCAGCCAAATACAAGCCAAAATGCTGGTGATGATTGCCACCAAAGGAATATTTTCTAAAAATGCCTCTAAAATAGGCCTTAAAAATGAGACATTGGGTCCGGTGCCGGTGTAGGAGCTTATCAGAACTGTGGATGCACAGAATTCATCATAAGCACAGTCTTTTTCAGCTCAAATTTTCAGGTGTTATTTTCTTTCAGTTTGGAAAACAGAAACAAAATTTTCAGCACAAAGAGAAAAATGGCTGACAATATGAGGCGAAAATAGGCTTGTGCCGTAATGGAGCAAAGCGTAATTCAGTCAAACACGTCAGTCAAGCTTGCATCAGTGGACTAAAAAGCCTGGAGTTTTGCCTAGAACAGAACTCTTGCGTCAAAGCTGAGTGTGTGCTTAATCAATCAATCAATCAATCAATCAATCAATCAATCAATCAATCAGTCTATCTATCTATCTATCTATCTATCTATCTATCTATCTATCTATCTATCTATCTATCTATCTATCTATCTATCTATCTATCTATCTATCTATCTATCTATCTATCTATCTATCCAACCAACCCAGGCTCATTCCGAGAACGTAGTCCCGGGGACGTTTCTGGAGACCGCGAAATACGTCCCGGGAGGTATGTATTTGTGCAGTTTTTGTTTTCGCGAGTCCGCGAGAGGCGGCTGTCCGCGATTTTTCCCGCGCCGTTCTCGCGTAAACCCGCTGGAGGCCGCTGTCGAACGACCTTCCGCCTGTCTGCCTGTCTTCATGACGGAATGATTGACCGTGCGACCGGCCAATCGGCTGACCCACCCTCCTCCGTCCCCAAACCCAACCAACGACGGTTCACAAAAGCCGTCCAGAAAAAGAAAAGCCCTCGTCCGATTTTTACCACGTTTTCGGATTTTGACCACATTCTCACCCTGTGACGAACTTGTTCGCTTCATTTTTTGGATTTTGTTTTTGTTTTCTTACCTGATTTCTGGAACCGCTCTTCCCCGGACTCGAACTCGGTCGTCGTCGTCGTGGTCAGCCCCTCCCTGCGCCTCGAGTCCGCCAGAGTACACGAAGAGCTAACCGGACAAACTGGCTGCAGCGGGAAAGCCCTCCACACGGAGGCGAGCGGCCGGTTGGCTGGCCGGCCGGCGAGCGCCGAAGGGAACGGCGTCCCACCGCCCCGCAGCGTTCGCTTAAAAAAATGAAATGCAGCTGTACGTACCCCCGGCTACGTATTTCGCGGTCTCCAGAAACGTCCCCGGGACTACGTTCTCAGAATGAGCCTGGGTTGTATCTATCTATCTATCTATCTATCTATCTATCTATCTATCTATCTATCTATCTATCTATCTATCTATCTATCTATCTATCTATCTATCTATCTATCTATCTATCTATCTATCTATCTATCTATCTATCTATCTATCTATCTATCTATCTATCTATCTATCTATCTATCTATCTATCTATCTATCTATCTATCTATCTATCTATCTATCTATCTATCTATCTATCTATCTATCTATCTATCTATCTATCTATCTATCTATCTATCTATCTATCTATCTATCTATCTATCTATCGGTTAGTCCAGTTATCCAATCACATCATCTGATGAGGCAACCTCACATGACTTTCTTCATGCACACACAGGACTTTATTTGCTAAATGACTCCATTACATACACACAGTAAACAATGCTGGGTTCCAAACAATTCCTTCATTTTGTTCCAACACGAATCCATTAAGTTAATTGTTTATTCAAATTAACGTGGATTGAACATAAAACATTTAAGCTGTCCCAAAAAATCTGTTGTTTCTGCTCATTTTAAATAAGTAGTTTGATCAAGCAGCATTTATGTGTGTATTTTAATGCATATAAACGATCTGACTCAATTAAGTTTACTACAGTTTACGCACATCTTGTCATTTCCATCCAGACACAAACTATGTGGATTTCTCTGCACATTCTTTCACATGCACAGACGCCTGCCAATGCTGAATCACAAACATCTGAGGCATCGACCAATCGCTAACTATAAATGAACACACGGCACCAGAAACAGACAAACCAGAAAGAGAGAGCAGGAAAAATGAGGAAAGAGGAGTGTGGAGCAGAGAATCTGTGGCAGCTTTGCCTCTCGCAGACCTCTCACCTTGCGTGCTTCACGATGTTGCCTCAGTAACGTGGAGGAATTTAAGTCGAGGAAAAAACAAAAGAGCCGCTCTCAGAAAAGAAGAAAAAAGGTCTGCAGAGGGGAAAAGCAAAGCAGTGGTCAAACAGAACCATATGGGAGAGTGTGGGGCTGGCTTTGATCCTGGCCCTCCGCCTGATTGATGCTGCGCATTTCATTTCCTCGTCAAGGCCGTGACATAATGTTTCACTAACACTCGCTCTGCGCTCTCCTCCACTCCATCTGCTGCTGTCCAACCCTGCAGCAGATCTGAGGCCGCCATCACAACCAACTCTCTCTGCATTCACAGCCGCACATTAGCAATTTATTCATTTCACAACAAGGGCCAGTGTACATTAATCTACATTCCCCGAGAACGAAAATATATAGATGGGTAGACCCTTAGACAGATGGATATACCAATAAAAATACCATCTCGCAACTATAAACAATACTTAAATCAACGACAAGAAAACAACAAGATCAGTATCAAAAAGCCCAGAGTACACATAATTAAGAAGCCATTATTAAGATGATCCTTAAGTGATTTAAAGATTCTCTAACAGATCACGGGATCAATCTCCACTGATGCGATGCTGTAACAGAAGAACAAGCTTGACCCAAAGATGTTTTCCTGAGTGGAGTAATGCAGTCAGCTGTGTTCTACAGATTTAGACTGAATAAAGACAGAGAGAGAGAGAGACAGAGAGAGAGAGACAGAGAGAGAGAGAGAGAGAGAGAGAGAGAGAGAGAGAGAGAGAGAGAGAGAGAGACAGAGAGAGAGAGACAGGGAGAGAGAGAGAGAGAGAGAGAGGAGCTAACCTATGCGAAATCATAAACTACACAACCATTTTTACAAAACCTTAATGTTTTCCCAACTAAGCGGGCTATGGGTTTAAAAATGGTGAAAACTTTAATCTAGAGCTTGTTTATATAATGCTTTTCTGGTGTTTTGCGTGCCGTTTATGCATCATGTGTGCCTCTTGTTTTGAGAAGGCTCTGGCTGCAGATGCAAGCTGAGCTGCAATGCTTTTAATACACACACTTAACCCCGCCCCTTACAGTGATGTTACTAGTTCCACTGAGTGCATGTGTCTGAGATTGCATATGCAGGTCTGCAGTCAGATACCATTGCGTGTTTCATTTCTATCTGTGTGCCTGCAGTTGCAAAAAGTCAACTCTGACTTGGAAAAGCGCCTTACAGCAGTCACATGTCTATTCAATGCCCAATCATATTAAAGCAGAGGTGGAGTTTCAGTTGAAGGACAGCAGTGTTTGTGTTGTCAAGACGACTACAGAGACATTTAAAGACGGAGGACAGACTAGCGGTCGCTGTTTTCAGTTATCCAGAGCTAACAGTATGACTTCACTAATCATGAACATTATAACATTTTACAATTACTTTCACAACACACAGCTGATTCAGTGGTTGCCTAGCAACATAAAAAGCACAGTGCACTTCTTCTATTCTTGTCAACAAATGAAGGCAGCAGAACTGAAAAGCTGCATTGGTGTGAACAGCCCCGTATACCGCAGCCCTTAATTCTCACACTTATACCTTTTTTTTTAAACAAATGTCATATCACTGTCCTTTAAAAAAACCTAATCTATCAATTTATTTATTTTTAAAATGTTGTACGCTATATACACTCCCCGGCCACTTTATTAGGTACACTTTACTAATACCGGGTTGGACCCCCTATTGCCTTCAGAACTGTTTAATTGAATCATTTATTAAGCATAGTGAATTCATCATTGGTTAAGCATAAACTCTACATTAATAGATGTTAGTAAGCAGTTTATAACAACAGCTAAAATAGATGCTGTGTTCTTGAATAAAAACACATGTAAAATTACCATTTATAAGTGATTTATAAAGCATTAATAGTCCTAACTAGATTCAGTTCCAAAACTGTATGAAGTTGAGTTAATAAAGCATTTATTAAGATCCTAACTATTACTATAGCCTGAATAATAAGATATATAAATGTTAACTTGAATAGTTTTTTAATCATTTACTTACACATTATGAATGATCTTACACAACTATTCTCACATAACTGGTTTGTAAATAATGCAATACTTGACTGAGTAATCAAAAAAACAATCATTAAACACATTATACATCTGCTTATGTCAAGAACACAGCATTTGTAGCTGTTGTTATAAACTGTTTCTATTAATGTAGAGTTAATGCTTAACAAATGATGAGTTCACTATTTGCTAATGCTTAATAGATGATTCATAGTGTGTGTGTAGTTATTATAAAGGGTTATCAAAGTGGCAATGGCTTGAACTCCTCAGATTAAGGAAACTATTTTATTAAATCTAAATAAATAACAAATGAGGATTAAATCTGCCCTGTTTCCAGCTCACAGCGACAAAACACTCTAAACAACACGGCTGTCAGCACGGGAAAACACACACACTGTGGGCTTTGAAGCAGCCATCAGACGATCCGGGCCGGGATGTGGAGAAAGATGTGGCCGGGACAGTATTAGTGTATCTTCAGCATCTGCTAAACGTGTCCGATACAGCTGTGATGAGCTCACTGTGGAGAAACACACACACCGTCACAGATCAAAGAGCAGCGCAATCTGTGTCTGAGCGTTTGTTGCTATCAATATGACAATACAGAGATAACACACTGCTTTATTAATCCTCTATAAGTCACTGCTGGTGTTAGGACACAATGAGATCAGAGGAAGGGGAAAGGGGAACACTTTAGTTTAGCTCATAATTCACACTATTTACTACTGGCTCATTACCTGCCTATTATTAAGATATCAACAGTTCATTAGCACTGATAAACTATGATCTTATTCTGCATCTCAAATCCTAACACCTACACTCATCTACTGCCTTACTAACTGTTAATAAGCATTAATAAGTCTTAGTAAATGGTTTAATAGTGTGATTTGTTCATTAGTGTAAGAGTCGTAGCTTGTATAGCTATTTCTGTGGGTGTAATAGTGAGGTTACATTAAGTAAAAACTTCCTTCATTTCTCCATTAGATAAAACTGGATTCTAGTTTAAACAATAATTAAGAAACCTTTAAAGGGATAGTTGAATATCTGTAATCATTTACTCAAATGTGTCACAACCCTGTTAGAGTTTCTTTCTTCTGTTGAACACTAAGATATTTGGAAAAAGCCACACAGACTCATTGTGATAACATAGGCCTATGTGTTTTTCTGGAGATGGTGAATTATGTAGCCAGAGGTACGTATAGCTGCATTTCATCTAGAACATGAACGCTTCAGGGCGAAATGACGCCGTTTCTTTTTGCGTTAGCAGATGACCACAAACACGGGGAGAACATGCAAACTCCACACAGAAACACCAACTGTCACAGTCGGGACTCGAACCAGCAACCTTCAGGGTGCTAACCACTGTGCCACCGTGCCACCCTTATTTTAATTTTACAAAAAAGATAATAATAAAAAGCTTTTCTCAAGGTAAATGTTATAGTGCAAGAAATATGACAATCACAATA